>NC_048299.1:246475480-246649291 GCF_013100865.1 Trachemys scripta elegans
CAGGACCCTACCCCCTACCTGTACCCTGACTGCCCAAAACTTTCTCCACTCCCCCCCAAAAGCCCCCCCCCCGTTTCTTGACTGCCCCCTCCAGAACCTCCCTGGCCCCCTTACCCTGCTGCTCAGAACAGGGTGTTGGGCTCTGTGCCAGCCGGACACATGGCTGAGCTCCCCAGCACAACAAAACCCGGTCCCTGGCCCTGCACAACAAAACCCGGTCCCTGGCCCTGCACAGTGCTGCCGGACCGGGCTGCAGGAGGAGGAGCTGCCGGCCGGCTCAGAATGCAGGGAGGAGGAAGCTGCTCCGGAGTCCAGCCCGGGACTTTCCTGCAGCCCTCCCAGCCGCTCGCTCTGCTCTGCCGGGGGAGGGGGGAAATCCCGGACATTGTGAGTGCTTTACAAATTCCCCCCGGACGCTATTTTTAGCACAAAAAAGGAGGACATGTCCGGGTAAATCCGGACGAATGGTAACCCTAATTCTGTTATTCCCTCTCACCTTTTCTCCTGCCTGCCTGTTATGTCTCTTGTGCCCTCCTTCCTCCAGCACAGCACTCCACCATCTCTGTGCATCTAGAGCAGAGAGAATACATATGCACCAGCAGCAGACACAATTTTCTACACTCTGGGTCCTAGTGGCGCCATCCCCCACCCCCACCCCCCCCACACACACAGTCTGGCACCTGAGGCGGCCGCCTCAGTGCGCCTCATGGTAAGGCCAGCCCTGCCCCTGTTCAGAGGCTGCCTACTGGATCAGACCCTGCATGCAACTTAGGCGGGTGAACACCTATCTTCCCCTCGTTCATGAATTGCTCTGAGGCTGAGGCAGGAGACTGGCATCTGAACACTTAGAGGGAGGCAGCAGTGCACATGCAAAGAGACAGAAACTTAGGCTCAGAGGGAACTTTTACCCTGAAAACTTAGGTGCCAAGTGAATTTAGGTGCTTACAGGGTTCAGCTGGAGTTTTGTGGATTATAGTGGAGCCTCAAACTGGAATTTAGGCACCTGAACAAACCTGAGATGTGAGCACCTAAGTCTGGCAATTGAGTGCCTAAATACCTTTGTAAATCCTGCCCTAAGTGACTTAGGCACCTACGCACCATTGAAAGTCAATGAGTCTCAGGCAACTAAATCATTTAGGTGCTTTTGAAAATGTTACTCAGAATTCTGATTCCCATTTTACAGATGGGGGCAGAAAGGTTAGAGGCATGCCCAAGCCACAGAGAGTCAACTTTTAGAGTGAGAGTAAGATCTCATGTGGCTTCTAGGCCTCTCCTCAGATCACTATACCACTCCCTCTCCTTTTTTCCACTACCCCCCTCTCACATTTCCCCCTCCTTCTAGCACCCTCTTGGCAACAAAATCTTTGAAGGCTAATCAGGCAGTTTTATGAGTGGAGAAAAAATGTTGAAAGTAATGAATGTAAATGTATGCGCTGAAGTCATCTTAAGGCCTAAGTGCTATATTTTTAATTGTAACTTTGAATGTCAAATATTTACAGAGATTTGAAGCTACAGCTGGCTGTTAAAAGCTCAGTAAATATCAAAGGAATGAGTGTTTTTCATCTACCCATTTTTAAAAAGCAATTAGAAAAATCTGAACTATTAAAAGACTTAAAAAAGAAAGAAAGACATCTAGAGCACAACCTCATCAAGGGTGACCTGAAGATTTGAATTATAAATGTTCATTACTTTGACTATCTATCCACCTAATTGATACTTCACATTTCCAGGCTAGGAAGCAGGAAATGAATGCTGAGACATTTAATCAAAACCGTCTTAAAGTAGGAGAAAACATCACAAGGGTAGTTAAAGTGTTACACACATCAAAACTGTGCTAAAGGTGTGGGCTGGAGAGCTCAGGGGGATTGGGAATAGGATATAAACCCCTTTAACTGTAGGTTGTCCTGAAGACTGATAATGACTGAGATTCATCCCTCTCTGAAGGATGTTTAGTGGCCTATGTGAAATGATGTGGTGGAGTCTCAGTCAAGTTCTTAATGTGCAAGAGTTCACGTCCCTAACCTCAACATCACCATTAGTGCTCACTGGCATTTTGTGTAGAGACCGGAGCCTGATTCTCTGCCCCGTTACGCAGGTGTAAATCAAGATTAACTCCACTACAGTCGGTTTGAGTTTCACTGGTGTAAAATGCTTGTAAGTGAGAGGAGAATCAGGTCCCAAGTATTGGTTGGGCAAGGAGATCAACTACCCTCTGTGCTCTCTCCTATAGATATATGTGTAGTGCTCATATCCACCTAGTTACCTTCTTCAGCATCAGTCTCCTTACGAGATTTGATGGACAGGCCTGGGTTCTTTTGGTTCCCACCTCTACTCAGCAAGGTGTAACTTCTTTATTTTCTTCCCATATGAATTTAGTCAGTGGTGCCTACACATTTGCTCCTTTCTGGCAGGTCAGCAGGTCAGCTTGGGAGAAAAATTCTAAGCACTGGGAAATCCCCACTTACTTGCCAGATAGTTGGAGACGCCCAAGAAATAACAAACACACAATACATATATTTAACAGAGTAATACAGGAAGTAAATATAACATAATGGGGTAAAACACTACTCTTAGGATCACTGCTGCCCACACTGATAATACCCAGGAATTTCCCATGACCTGATAGAGCAAAAGTAAAATTTAGCATCCCATTGGTACATGTACTTTGTAGGGGCCCTTGATGACCTGTGAACAATGATATCTTCTATAGTCCCAAAGCAACTTGGCTGACTGGGTTTAGTACAGCCCACAAAATTCACACATGGGATAAGGTGGTAAGTCCCTCCACAGGTTTAATAGGCAGCAGGAAATAAAATCTTCCAACCCTTATCCCTCAGCTGGAGGACACAGTTCAGGGGATAGGGGGTCCCCCAAACAATTTCCCGGACTAGCTAACTAAAAGATGGTGCACTCACAACTCCATGAATGAACTCTGGACTCCTCAGCAACTGCAGAGGGGCTAATGATCACTGCTGTCAGGAATCCCCATCCTGCAGGAATGAGACTGATTCTGTTCCCGAGATTTCCCCTCACCACTAAGGGATGCAAGGTGCAAATTGTAATAACTCAAATTCTAATCTCCTGCCCTAGCACTGAGATACCCTCCCAGCAGCCTGGCACTAGCAGTAAGAGCAGTACTTGCCACGTGGTAGCTGCATGTATTTAGGAGCTGGAGGACTAACCCAGTCTGGTAGGGTAGGGAGTTTTCCCAGCAGAATTCCATACACTGGGGAGTTACCTTGACGAGGGAAAGGACAAGGCTTACGGCTATTGCTTCCAGGTACCCAGAAGCCAGTTCTCAGGGGAACCCTGCATGCAGGCCTGGGACTCAGGAGCTCACCCCGCAGCCAGTCCTTCCCTTTCAGTGGCTGGCTCCAGACTCCTCCAAAAATGGCTTTTCCCTGCTCACAACACTCCTAGGGGCAAGTATCTCACTTCCTGTTGGTCAGGCTAGCTCAGGGGTTCTCAAACTGGGGGTCGGGACCCCTCAGGGAGTTGTGTGATTATTACATGGGGGGTCGCGAGCTGTCAGCCTCCACCCCAAATCCCGCTTTGCCTTTAGCATTTATAATGGTGTTAAATATATTTAAAAGTGTTTTGAATTTATAAGGGGTGTCACAGTCAGAGGCTTGCTATGTGAAAGGGGTCACCAGTGCAAAAGTTTGAGAGCCACTGGGCTAGCTCTTCTTCGAGGGCTTACACTTGTCAATTGTTCGACTCTACCCCCCCTCCCGCTTTCTCTCAGACACTGCTCCTCCTTTGAACAGGTGCGCAGGTGGCCATACAGGCACTCTTCTACCACCGCTCCCCTCCTCCCCTCGAGCCAACAGGGGCCTCTATTGTTCAAAATAGTCTCTTTCCCTCTTGGTTGCTCAGCAGACTCTGAGTCTGCCCTTGGCCTCCGTTCTGAGCAGGGGCAGCGCCTCCCCTGAGTGACAAGCACACAGACCCAGGAACCAAGTAAGCTCCTTGGGGGTTACATATGGTCATTCTGTGCTTCTTGCAACTGGGCAGCCAGACCTTCCTGAGGATTTAAACTGACTGTTTCAGAGTGAACGCAGACCAAAGTACTCAGTGGGGATTGCAGCAGCAGCAGATGCCCTTTGCATCCTGCTGAGGCAATCAGAGAAATTCAGGGAGCACAAAGGAAGAAGCGGACATGAGCTGATCAGAACAGCAAAATAGACCAAGATCCTGGAAAGGAAGAAAAGGAAATTTCTTTGTGCCTTTTGTTGTTCCTTTCCACGATTAAAAAAAATTACCATGAAAACCGTTTTTAAAAAGATAAACACACAGCCCCTGATGTATTTGCAAAACAATCATTGCAGCATCTGGGGAGCAGATAGACAGAAAATGAAAGTGACTAGAAAGTGATTGGGTTATTTTCATTGTCCAATTAGGGGAAATTGCGAAGTGAAATCCTCCTTCCAGCATAAACCGTGAGACGCAAATACACTTTAATCATCTATGGCAGTGGTGGGCATCCTGCGGCCCACGGCACATGCAGCCCATCAGGGTAGTCCAATGGTGGGCCGCGAGACTGTGTTTACATTGATCGTCCACAGGCACAGCCGCCCACAGCTCCCAGTGGCCACGGTTCGCCATTCCCGGCCAATGGGAGCTGCGGGAAGCAGCGGGGGCCGTAGGGACGTGCTGGCCACCGCTTCCCGCAGGTCTCATTGGCTGGAAATGGTGAACTGCAACCACTGGGAGCTGTGGGCGGCCATGCTTGTAGACAGTCAATGTAAACACTTGCATCTGAAGAAGTGAGGTTCTTACCCACGAAAGCTTATGCTCCCAGTACTTCTGTTAGTCTCAAAGGTGCCACAGGACCCTCTGTTGCTTAATGTAAACACTGTCTCACAGCCCGCCAGCGGATTACCCTGATGAACCGCGTGCGGCCCGCAGGCCGCAGGTTGCCCACTACTGATCTACAGTGTTGTTTGCAAAATAGGGGAGAAAACATTTTAAAATGCTTTGTTTTTTACCTGCCAGTATTGTTGTAAATAGCTGCCGGTGGTTACCATGCCTCTTCAGAGCCCAGAGAAGTCTGATATATTAACTAAGCGTATGTCTACACTACAGCCACTACCACAGCACAGGTGTGGCACTGCAGTTTTGCCGCTGTAGTGTGAACACTTCCTACATCGACAGAAGGGTTTTTTCCATTGATGTAGGTAATTCATCTCTCTGAGAGGCTATAGCTAGATCAACAGAAGGAGTCTTCTGTCAACCTAGCTGCATCTACACCGGGGGTTAGGTCGACCAAATAATGGTCATAGGGGGGGAAATTTTTCACAGCCCTGAGTGATGTAGCTAGCTAGGCTGACCTAAGTTTTTAGGTGTAGACCAGGCCTTAGTCAAATCACAGATAAATGTGACTAATTTTGAAGGCAAACTTCTAATTGAACAAATACACTGTAACTGAAACTCAGTATCAAAGTACTATAAGAAAAATCCTCAAAGAAATAAAATAATATCCAAGAGTACATTTTATGTACAGCAATATTATTTACCAAGTATTGCATTTCTTTTGCATATAAATTATATAGGACCTGATCTAGCTTGTGCTTTTCTTGAAGCATAACAGTAAAATAGTAAACATGGCAAAGGCGTAACTGGTGATCCCTACATAGTCTCCAATGCTCTGTCCCTGGTGTTGTCCACCAATGACAATCCAAGCAACCTTTCTGGAGTTCATTTTCCTACATGTTAATCCTGCTACCCTTAATGCTCCTTTACCGTATGCAGAATATTCATGCCTTCTTATCATAAAATTATGTAATTTTTATGCCTTAATAAAATTACATAGGTTGTCAGGGAAACTTGCCACCAAGTCTATTTATATTTATGAATTGCAATGTGCTTTTACCACACAGAATGATAGAATTAGGGCTCCAGAAAGGTTTGATTCTTTATGTTACAGTTCTGTTAAAATAGTTGAAGAAGCATTTGACTCAGGACTTTTTGTTCACTGTACAATACTATGTTTTCCATAGGCATCAACTCTGTGGGTGCTCTGGGGCTGGAGCACCCACAGAAAAAAATAGTGGGTGCTCAGCATCCACCAACTACGTGCCGATCAGCTATTTAGTGGGCCCTGCCGATCAGTTCCTCCTCCTCCCCCCAGCACCTCCCACCCACCACCAATCAACTGTTCAGAAGGGGCAGGAAAAGGCAGAGAAAGGGCAGGGTACGCTTGGGGAAGGAGCAGAGCAGGGTGGGAAGAGGCAGAGTGAGGGTGGGGCTGTGGGGGAAGGGGTGGAGTGGGGGAAGGGCCTTGGGGTGGAGCGGGGATGGAGTACCCCTGGGGAAAGCTGAAGGTCGATGCCTGTGATGTTTTCTTCCAAAGTCAAGAGGCCTGACCCCATATTCCTTACATTGATTGCTGTTCCTATTCTTCCCCCTGCTCTCTACTTTGACACCAGTGCTATGGGTGGAAATGGATTTCCCTTTGTACATTATTACAGTACATCAACCTTCAATGCTAAATAGAGGAAATTTTGTTTCTGTGGGCTTGATCCTGTCAGGCACTGCGCATTCTGACCCTGGTCCAGCAAAGCACATTGTGGTGATAACTGTGATCATGCGGGCAGGGATAGCTCAGTGGTTTGAGTGTTGGCCTGCTAACCCTAGGGTTGTGGATTCAATCCTTGAGGGGGCCATTTAGGGACCTGGGGTAAAAATCTGTCTGGGGATTGGCCCTGCTTTGAGCAGGGAGTTGGACTAGATGACCTCCTGAGGTCCCATCCAATCCTCATATTCTATGGGAGTATTGCCCAGCAGGTTACAATTTTAAGTACTTTGCTGGATCGGGGCCAGAATGCTCAGCACCTTGCAGGATAGAACCTTTTATGAATTTCAGATTTTGGGGGGCAGACATACATTTCAGATAATCTGAAATTCACATATTGGGATTTGCCAGTATTATTAATAACTAGGTCCATTTTGTTCAATTTCATGGTCAGAGGATTTTAAAAATCATAAATTTCATGATTTCAGCTATTTAAATCTGAAATTTCATAGTGTTGTAATTGTAGGGGTCTTGACCCAAAAAGAAGTTTTGGGGGGAGAGAGGGGTTGCAAGGTTTTAGGGGGCATTGCAGTACTGCTACCCTTACTTCTGCGCTGCGGCTGGCGGCAGTGCTGCCTTCAGAGCTAGGCAGCTGGAGAACAGCGGCTGCTGGCCAGGAGCCCATCTCTGAAGGCAGAGTCGCCGTCAGCAGCAGCGCAGAAGTAAGGATGGCATGGTATGGTATTGACACCCTTACTTCTGTGCTGCTGCTGGTGGGGTGCTTCCTTCAGAGCTGGGCACTCGGAAAACAGCTGCTGCTCTCCGGCTGCCCAGCTCTGAAGGCAGTGCAGAAGTAAGGGTGGCAATACCGCAACCCCCTAAAATAACCTTGTGATCCCCCTGCAACTCCCTTTTGGGTCAGGGCCTCCAATTTGAGAAACGCTGGTCTCCCACATGAAATCTGTATAGTATAGGGTAAAAGCACACAAAAGACTAGATTTCATGGCAGGAGACCAGATTTCACAGTCCATGATACGTTTTTCAGGCCGCAAATTTGGTAGGGCGCTATTAATAAATAACAGAAGAAGTAATGAGCATGTTGCTGCCCTATAAAACTATGGTACTATGCTTGTCTGGGTGAATCCATTCAGAGAAAAAGGCCAACAGCATTAATATTACTAAGAAATAAAGGTCTATAAGCCAAAAGCTCCGAAGTCACAGATGGATCCAGACTTCCCCCAAATGGAGTTTTGGAACAGACGTTATGCTTCAGGACCATGTCTCCAAAGAAGGGAGAGAGCATGGTGGAAATAATCCAGCCTGTGTTGTTGCCTTTTGGAATTATAACAGTTCATCCAGCTAGCAGTAGAGGGAGAAAATATGTCTAGTAAGGGATGCACATTCATTTATTTGATTTGTCTGGTTCTAGCCTGGTTTTTAGCCCAGCATTTCTGTGCTGAGGACTGTTTCCACTACAGGAAACATTCAGTTAATATTAAAGCTCTGGTTTATCAAATATCAATATTAGAAGATTCAGCCACAGAAGTCCACCATCAGGAACCGTATGCTCTGCTAAAACTCCAGCCTGGCTCATTGTCTCAGCATCTAAAGCAGGGGTCGGCAACCTACGGCACACGTGCCAAACACGGCACGCGAGCCAATTTTGAGAGGCACGCAGCTCCCTGACGCGGTCCCGGCCCCCAGCCCCACTCAGCCCCCCCCCCGCCCACTGCTCTCCCCTGCGGGGGCAGGAGGCAGAAGCTTGGCCGCAGGCCCTATTCAGCCCGCTGCCGGCTTAGTTGAACAGAACCCCAGGCTGGCAGCGAGCTGAGCAGGCTGGTGGCGTAAGATCAGCATTTTAATTTAATTTTAAATGAAGCTTCTTAAACATTTTGAAAACCTTGTTTACTTTACATACAATAGTTTAGTTATATAATAGACTTATATAAAGAGACCTTCTGAAAACGTTAAAATGTATTACCGGCACGCGAAAACTTAAATTTGCGTGAATAAATGAAGACTCGGCCCACCACTTCTGAAAGGTTGCCTACTCCTAATCTAAAGCAAAGACAAGCAGAACAGGTCTGATTCACCACCGCTTTGCACTCTGTCTCATCAATGCCACTTCTGCTAAATGAGTGCAGAATGCTAATAAATCAGAATAGTAGTTAGTTTTTACATTCATTTTGCATGCATGTAAGTGACAATGCAAGGTGCAAAGCAATTGAGAATTGTACCCAATGATGTGCTGTTAAATAGCTGGTTCATTTCAGTGGTAGGCAAAGTTACTCTTGTTGGCTCAATCCTGCAAGGTGCTAAGTTCCTAGGCCCTATCCAATGCTCACTGAAGTCAATAGGAATCTTTCAATTTCTTTCTGTGAGTGTTGGCTCAAACCTTATTGCAAAGTACTGAGTGCCCTAAACTTCTAATGAAGTCAATGTATTTGTAAAGCACATTTGGTGCCATGTAGCTGAATGGCACCAAATCAATGCAAGCTATACAGAAGAGATGCCTGTTCTGAAACTGTCTCTGTCCTTGAAAGTTTGGATGTCTTATCTTGACACCAGTAACATTTGGCTTAAAGGCAAAGTCTTCCAAGGCTCAGACCTTTCAGAAAATATTAAAGGAAAGCACTAAAATGTATGTTGCTCGTAGTGTGAGAAATATCAGTCAGGATAATGGAGGGAAAAGCACCTCTAACTTTTAAAAATAATTGGCTTCAAATTTGGCAAGTGGACAAAGCATATTGAGAAAATGTTTTCATGCTGAATTAAAAGAGATAGTGTTGTGTTTTAGCCTGTTGATGTTGTCAGTGCAGAATTTGAAAGTGCACGGCCAGATTCCAATGAAATCAATGGAGTTACTCTGGATTTATAGCTGTTATAACTGAGTTCAGAATCTGCTGTGCCGTTTTCAGTTGGATTGTAATGTTACAGTGGAACTGAGCTATACAACTGTTTTAGCCCCCTACTTTATGTCTGGAACTTTTTCCCATCTTCGTTATACCATTTGTCCATTCACTAATAGTAGTGGTGGAACTGTGAAGAAGGAGCCACTTGAGAGCCAGTGAGCACTCTATGGCTCCTCCATAGGTCTTCCACTTGCAGTGAGTGTGGAGAGAAGATCTATTTTAATAGTGAACTGAGTGGAAAACATAGGGGCCATTTTGAATCTATATAGGTGAATTGCTGTGTTCTCTGCTACCACTCATTTTCAGTGTGCTTATATGGCCAATTTTTGCAGGAAAGTGCTGCTGTTAAAGAACGCAGATCAACAGACAGACATGATAAGAGCTATGTAGCTTTTCAGCAGCAATATGGAGACTGTATTTCAGTCATTAATGCACCAGTTGTACTTTGTGCTGTTAATGACAGCATAAAAAGTGGTTGTAATATTGAATCAATTACCTTCCACAGCAATTCTCCTCTGCTCTAAGGGTATGTCTACACTATGGGATTAATCCAAATTTATAGAATTCGAATTTTGGAAACAGATTTTATAAAGTCGAATGTATACGGCCACACTAAGCACATTAATTCGGTGGTGTGCGTCCATGTACCGGGGCTAGCGTCGATTTCTGGAGCATTGCACTGTGGGTAGCTATCCCATAGTTCCCGCAGTCTCCTCCAGCCATTGGAATTCTGGGTTGAGATCCCAATGCCTGATGGGGCCAAAAACATTGTCACGGGTGGTTCTGGGTATATCCTCCCCCCTCTCCAGGGAAGCAACGGCAGACAACCGTTTCGCGCCTTTTTCCTGGGTGAACAGTGCAGATGCCATACCACGGCAAGCATGGAGCCCGCTCAGCTCAAGACAGCAGTCATGAACATTGTAAACACCTTGCGCATTATCGTGCAGTTTATGCTGAACCAGAACTTGCAAAACCAGGCGGCGAGGAGTAGGCTACGGCAGCGCGGCGGCGAGACTGATGAGGATATGGACATGGAATTCTATCAAACCATGGGACCCGGTGCTTTGGAGATCATGCTGTTAATGGGGCAGGTTATAGCAGTGGAACGCCGATTCTGGGCCCGGGAAACAAGCACAGACTCATGGGACTGCATAGTGTTGCAGGTGTGGGACAATTCCCAGTGGCTGCGAAACTTTCGCATGCATAAGGGCACTTTCTTGGATCTTTGTGACTTGCTTTCCCCTGCCCTGAAGCGCCAGAACACCAAGATGAGAGCAGCCCTCACAGTTGAGAAGCGAGTGGCGATAGCCCTGTGGAAGCTTGCAACGCCAGACAGCTACCGGTCAGTCGGGAATCAATTTGGAGTGGGCAAATCTACTGCGGGGGCTGCTGTGATGCAAGTAGCCAAAGCAATCACTGAGCTGCTGCTACGAAAGGTAGTGACTCTGGGAAATGTGCAGGTCATAGTGGATGGCTTTGCTGCAATGGGATTCCCTAACTGTGGTGGGGCGATAGATGGAACCCATATACCTATCTTGGCACCGGAGCACCAGGGTACCCAGTACATAAACCGCAAGGGGTACTTTTCAATGGTGCTGCAAGCACTTGTGGATCACAAGGGACGTTTCACCAACATCAACATGGGCTGGCTGGGAAGGGTTCATGACACTCGTGTCTTCAGGAACACTACTCTGTTTAAACGGCTGCAGCAAGGGACTTACTTCCCGGACCAGAAAATAACCGTTGGGGATGTTGAAATGCCTATAGTTATCCTTGGGGACCCAGCCTACCCCTTAATGCCACGGCTCATGAAGCCATACACAGGCAGCCTGGATAGGAGTCAGGAGCTGTTCAACTACAGACTGAGCAAGTGCAGAATGGTGGTAGAATGTGCATTTGGCCATTTAAAAGGTCGCTGGCGATCGTTACTGACTCACTCAGACCTCAACCAAACCAATATCCCCATTGTTATTTCTGCTTGCTGTGTGCTTCACAATCGCTGTGAGAGTAAGGGGGAGGCCTTTATGGTGGGGTGGGAGGCTGAGGCAAATCACCTGGCTGCTGATTACGCACAGCCAGACACCAGGGCGATTAGAAGAGCACACCAGGAAGCGCTGTGCATCAGAAAAGCTTTGAAAACCAGTTTCATGACTGGCCAGGTTACAGTGTGAAATTTCTGTTTGTTTCTCCTTAATGAAAACCTGCCCCCTTTATTGATTCATTCTCTGTAAGGAATCCACCCTCCCCCTTCCCCCAGCTTGCTTTCAAAGGAAATAAAGTCACTATCATTTAAAAATCATGTATTTTTTATTAATTGATTATAAACATAGGGAGAGAACCGACAAGGTAATCTGGGTGAGGTTTGGGAGGAGGATAAGAGGGAAGTAAAAGGCCACTGAAAAAATTCAATATAATGACAGCCTTTTGGTTGGGCTGTCCACTGGGGTGGAGTGGGAGGGTGCACGGAGCCTCCCTCCCCCCCCGCGTTCTTACACGTCTGGGTGAGGAGGATATGGCACATGGTGAGGGGGGAGGGACGTTATACAGCGGCTGCAGCGGCAGTCTGTTATCCTGCTGCTGTTCCTGAAGCTCCACCTGATGCCGGAGCATGTCTGTTTGATCACGCAGCAGCCCCAGCATTGCAGCCTGCCACCTCTCATCTCGAGCGTCCCTCATGACCTCATGTTCACTGGCATCTTTCCTAAATTTAGATACCGTGTCCTTCCACTCATTCAAATGAGCTCTTTCATTGCGGGTGCATTCCATTATTTCCGTGAACATCTCGTCTCATGTCCTCTTTCTCCGCCGCCTTATCTGAGATAGCCTTCGGGACGGAGGAGGGAGGCTTGAAAAATTTGCAGCTGCTGGAGGGAGGGTTGAAAAAAAGGAGAGAAGTTTTTAAAATGATACATTTTACAGAACAATGCTTATACTCTTTCATGGTGAACAACACTATTCACATTACATAGCACATGTGATTTCAGTACAAGGTCACATTTTCCATCTTAATATTGAGTGCCTGTGGCTTTGGTGTTAGAGATCACAGACGCAGGTCTGGGCAACAGAATTCAGCTTGCATGCGGCCATGGTAAGCCATTGTCTTTCGGCTTCTGCGCCCTCCTTTCCCACATACCAAGCAAAGCCCGTTGACTGCTGCGGTTTTCCTGTTAACCTTCAGCAGCAGAAAACAAACTAACCCCCTCACCCCCCTCCAATTCTCTGGGATGAGCGCTTTATCCCTCCCCCCACCGCATGGCTGGTATCAGGGAAGATCCCTGCAGAAACCAAACTAACCCCCCCCCGCCATGAATTATCTGGGATGATCGCTGTATCCCTCCCCCCACCGTGTGGCTGGTAACAGGGAAGATCCCTGCTAGCCAAACACGGAAAGCTCAGGGCCAATTCCCCCCCCTGCTCTTGGCTAACTGCAGGGAAGGATTTCTTTTCAGCCACAGGCAAACAGCCCAGTAGGAACGGCCACCTCTGTCCCCTTAATTAAATTCCCGTATTTCAACCAGGTTACCATGAGCGATATCACTCTCCTGAGGATTACACAGCGAGATAAAGAACGGATGTTGCTTGAATGCCAGCAAACACCAGGATCATACGCTGCCAGGCTTTGTCATGCAATGATACCAGATTACTTGCTGCAAACATGGCGTGGTCAAGTGTCCTACCATGGAGGATGGAATAAGGCTGCACTGCCCAGAAACCTTGGGGCAAAGCTTTTGGAGTACCTCCAGGAGAGCTTCATGGAGATGTCCCTTGAGGATTTCTGCTCCATCCCCAGACACGTTAACAGACTTTTCCAGTAGCTGTACTGGCCGCAAATGCATCCAAGTCGTCAGGGCAAAGTAATCATTGAAAAACACTTGCTTTTAAAACAAGTTTTATATTTTAAAAGATAAACTCACCTGAGGTCCCTTCCACCAGGTCATGGTCTTGGATACTGGCTTGGGAGGGTTGGGAGGGTAGTTCAGTCAGGCTGAGAAAAAGATCCTGACTGTTGGGGAGAACGGAGTGCTGGGTGCTCTCCGCAAGCTCGTCGTCCTCCTCCTCCTCCTCCTCTTCCCCGTCCACAGAATCCTCAGGTGTAGCTGATGAGATTATCCCCGCCTCGGAATCCACGGTCAGAGGTGGGGTAGTGGCGGCGGCCCCCCCAGAACTGCATGCAGCTCGGCGTAGAAGCGGCATGTCCGCGGCTCTGACCTGCAGCGACCGTTTGCCTCCTTTGTTTTTTGATAGGCTTGTCTGAGCTCCTTGACTTTCACGCGGCACTGATCTGAGTCCCTATTGTGGCCTCTCTCCATCATGCCCTTGGAGATTTTTTCAAAAGTTTTGGCATTTCATCTTTTCGAACGAAGTTCTGCTAGCACTGAATCCTCTCCCCATATCGCGATCAGATCCAGTACCTCCCGTACGGTCCGTTCTGGTGCTCTTTTTTGATTATCGGCCTGCATGGTTACCTGTGCTGATGAGCTGAGCTATCTGTGGTCACCTGTGCTCTCCACGCTGGGCAAACAGGAAATGAAATTCAAATGTTCGCGGGGCTTTTCCTACCTACCTAGCCAGTGCATCCGAGTTCAGCTCCTGGAGGCCAATACCATCGAATTGCGGCCACACTAACCCTAATTCGAAATGACAATATCGATTTTGGTGCTACTCTGTTCGTCGGGGTGGAGTACAGAAATCGATTTTAATTTCGAAATAAATGGCTTCGTTGTGTTCAAGTCAAGGGGAGCTTTGCTGTTGATGTCAATTGGAGCCGGATCAGGACTTAAATCTGGGTCAGAGGTTCCATGATAAATGTTAATTTTTAGGGATAATAACTTCATTTTTTTTTCTCCAAATGAACATTTTCCATTTTCACTCTCTGGGTTGGCTCTTGGTCCCATTGCAGTCATCAGAAGTGCCATTCATGGATCATGTCCAGGGTTCCAAGAAGGTTAATGGCATATTGGGCTGCATTAGTAGGAGCATTGCCAGCAGATCGAGGGAAGTGATTATTCCCCTCTATTCTGCACTGGTGCAGCCAAATCTGAAGTATTACGTCCAGTATTGGGCCCCCTGCTACAAATTGGACAAAGTGGAAAGAGTCCGGCGGAGGGTAACGAAAATGATTAGGGGGCTGGGGCACATGGCTTACGAGGAGAGGCAGAGGGAACTGGGCTTATTTAGTCTGCAGAAGAGAAAGGTGAGGGGGGATTTGATAGCAGCCTTCAATTACCTGAAGGAGGTTCCAAAGAGGATGGAGCTCGGCTGTTCTCAGTGATGGCAGATGACAGAACAAGAAGCAATGGTTTCAAGTTGCAGTGGGGAAAGTCTTGGCTGGATATAAGGAAACACTATTTCACTAGGAGGGTGGTGAAGCACTGGAATGGGATACCTAGGGAGGTGGTGGAATCTCCATCCTTAGAGGTTTTTAAGGCCCAGTTTGACAAAGCCCTGGCTGGGACAATTTAGTTGGGGTTGGTCCTGCTTTGAGCAGGGGGTTGGACTAGATGACATCCTGAGATCTCTTCCAACTCTAATCTTCTATGATTCTCTGATTCTCAGCCTCCAGAATCGTTTCATTCTCTCTTACTTTCTTTTGTAGCTTGATTCATTTAGTTCTGAATAAGTACATGTGAATTTTACTGGCTCCAAGTGAACATCTCCCACTTTGATTAAAATAAAAAAGAGGAACTTCTATTTTTAAGGTGAAAAAACTGGGATATTTCATATTGAATGATGACTGTCTTGGGGCATATGGATTTTTATTTTGCTTAACAATATGTCTGTACTTCTATTTATACAATAAATTTGAATAGGTTCAAAGGAGGTTTTGCTGCTTGTTATGTCAATAACAAGGCTTATTTTATAAACTTCTTAGGAATGTATTTACATAACAGCCCAGTGACTACAAAGGAGCTGTTAGGGCCTATTAGGTCAACACTATGCATCTTCAAAGTCTGTATGTACTTCTCCATGTCTTTAAATGTCTATAAATATCTGTTTACATGCTTGAAGGCTGTGGCCTGTACACTCTTATGGGGCTATATTAGCTTTCCCACCATTGCTAATAATAATAGTACCTAACTCTTATATAGCGCTTTTCATCAGTACTTCTCAACAGGGCTACCCGGGGGGGGGGATGGGGGGGGACGGGGCAAGTGGGGCAATTTGCCCCAGGCCCTGGGCCCCACAGTGTCCCCCATGAGAATATAGTATTCTATAGTATTGCAACATTTTTTTTATGGAAGGGGCCCCCAAAATTGCTTTGCCCCAGGCCCCCTGAATCCTCTGGGCAGCCCTGCTTCTCAAAGCGCTTTACAAAGCTAGCACCTGTATAGAGCTGCTGTGCTAATGCAAATCCTAGGAGATCCTAAGGGAAAGCTCAGTGTAGACAAGGTTTAAAGGAATGCCAGTCCTGCAGTGTTCTCACTTTAGTGCATAATGGAATGAAGCATTAGGCACTGTGACATGATACAGAGTTGGCCATTGTATTGAGTTTTCACTTGCCTTGGTTTATTTCACATTAACTTGATTCTCTCTCTCTCTTTAAGCATATCTAATGCACCCATGACTGTGGTGTCTAGGCATCACATGTAGTAGTTTTATTAGCGGATCCCTGTAGGGTAATATCTGTATTTTTGGTCTCAGGGAGCAGAAAGGAAAATCCGTGATGAAGAGAGGAAGCAGAACAGGAAGAAAGGGAAAGGCCAAGCATCACAAGCCTCATGCAATAACTGTGAGTAAGAAAGGCCAGTCCAGATTGCTCTAAGTCATGCTCATTATGCCTTCTATCATCATAACACTGCTTTGTGATCCTTATTAGCAGCTGAAGGGAAATTGTCTGCTCTCCCTCTGCAAAAAAAGAGTGACATCACCTACTTCAAAACAATGACTGACCTGGATTCTCAACCAGTTCTCTTCATACCAGATATTCACTTTGGAAACCTACAAAGGACTGGACAGGTAGGAATCAACAATGAGAAGCACAGGTGTCTGATAGTTATCCAGCTACCTATGCTGTAAGACATACTTCATAGACTCAAAGCAGGGGTTTGGTGACAGGATTTTTTGGTTTTGTTTTTATTTTAATTTAATGTTGCTCTTGAGTAGCCCTGTGGTACAGGTATACCAGGAAGACCTCAGAAGAGAGGGGAAACATTGTTCATAGTTCTACAGGGGAAGGAAGGAGTTAATTTAATATTTCTAGATTTTTTAAGGTAACTATGAAGGGAACAAATAGGAGCTTCAGAATAGGAAGTTGGCATGTGGCATGTTTAGCCAGTCCGCCCTTGCTGGGGGGCCCGAAAAAATTCCGGGCCCGGCTTCCCCCCCTCTCATGCCCTGTTTAGCTGGTCCGCCCTTGCTGGGGGGCCCAAAAATTTTTTTTCACCAGGGCCCGAACCTGCTCTCGGCGGCCCTGATTGTGAGAGACTTTAAGAGATAATGTGCCCCCTTGTGGTAGAAGAGACACCCATTCCCAGGATGATTTAAAACAATGACCAGTATGATCAAATGTTAACTCCATGTCGGCCTGTCAGGTTTTTGCTGTCTTTAAAAGTAGTCACAAGGAACAAGCTCCCCTAACGCCATTACATATGATGCCTGTTACCTTGATATCTGTATTTCCTTAGAAGAGTCTTGCATTCACATAGGTAGTGATAATGAAACTCTGGAGATCAAGGGTAATGCTCACAATCATTACTTCTATTGTTCACAAGCATGATTTACCTTTTTTAAAGACCTGTGAATTAAATACAACAGAGTCTTTGCTGGCTTGGTTAGAGCCACTCCTTTATCTCATTGGGAAAGCTGCAAACCTGAATTCTAGCTCCATCAGTGGCTTTTTCCTAAACATGGATATATTAACTGTGTACTGCTTAGTGGATGGAGTGAAAGCTTAGTAATAGGGACTGCCAAATCTGTGTCTAGGTATATGCACATCTCACTAGAAATGTAAAAGAAACAAAGACTAAAGTGACATTGAGTATGAGTTTATCATTAATTTTTAAAGCAGCCAGCATTGCAGAAGAGATTATGAAAAGCATATAGACCTTAGCCGTCATGATCACAGCTGCCACTAAAATTATTCACCAGGAATGGAAAGACTCCCACTTATATGTCAGCACTGGGTACCTTCTATTCTTGTGACTTTCAAATGCGAATGTGTATTTGCATCAAAATGTAAGAAGATAGAATTATTCCTTACTACATGGAATGTAAATAATTTTCCCAATTAAAATGGAATATATCATATTCTTTCTGACTGCACGCTTATAGATAATATTTATCCCTATTCTATATCGCTGTATACTAGGGTTTTCTGGGTATCCTAATGTTTTTATCCTTAGCTATTCTTTGTGTTTTGTATTTTACAAAACCTCCTATTTCTTGGTTCCAAAATGTTTTATTAGAACAATACTTTGGAGTTATACAGCACCTTTCATCTGATGAGCTTATACTACTTTACAGATATTAATGGATTTAGCCTCAGCACACTTCTCTGCTGCCCCTGTTCACTCCACCTGGCTACACCACTGCCCTCATCTCCCACTGAAAGTTTCAGTTGCAGTTGAGTGCAATCAGCACCTTGCACATTCAAACCATAGGAGACGTGTCCAAGGTCAGTCAGGAAATCTGTGGCAGAACTGGGACTAGAACACTGGTTTTTAGTTCTGTGTTTTAGTTCCTAGTTTTCAATGTTAGTAGAACAAGCGAGCATTCTTACCTACCAGTAAGCATTTTTACCTATCTACCTACTCACCTGCCTTGCAGGGGGGTTGTGAGGACTATCTAGTGTCTTATACAGCAACTGAAACATGGAGAATGCTATGAAAATACTGAGCATTATTTGTATCTCTGCTACAGACTGTAGTCCAGGACCCTGGCTGGTTTAAAATGGTGCCACTGTATTCAAGCTATGCTTATTTACAGGAGCTGAGTATCTGGCCCTGTATATAGGTGCATCATGCTAGAAACAGATGTGTACCATACATACTAATACCATTTGCATATCCATTAGTGCCTTTAATTTTTGTATTAGTTTTTATATTTTAATTAGCTTCCTCGACATCTATTTTATATATAAAGCTTCTGACTGCTGTGGTTTAAATCACATTGGGGTTATTTAGGCAAGTAGTAATCTGATTTTCAGGACTGTTATATTTTCCTAGCGATTGGAAGAATGATGTAAACCAGACTGGAGAAGATTCTTGTCAAAATACATTGAGGTACCTCCATTGTGGCATACACAACAGCAGTTGTTCTAATCCACATTTTCTTCAGCTCACAATTAAAACCATAGACAATTGTTTTATACAAGGGGGAAAAAATTAACAGATGCAAAATTCAAACTGTGTCTCTTTTCCTTTTTTGAGCTCTTCCATATAGCGGATATCTATGCTGCAGCAATAAACTTGTTCCTTTTCCACCCCTACAGGTTTGCTATAACATAGACGACGAGAGAGAAGGGTAAGACATTTATTGCTTTGCGATAAAGTTTTGCAGCCAGTAGTCCAAACCCTTGAAAATCAGGCACGCAACCACAGAGTCAAATAAACAAGAACCATTTTTTCCTTCCTGTTCTGTGTTCATAACTTGTGGAGTTGAGAAGGCAAAGGTTTTTTATTTTGACTACTGTTTTCCGCCACATGGGCTGGCTTCTTTTTATATCTGTTTATTTTTACAGTCCATAATAAAATAGTGCATTAAGTAGGAAGGGTCATCACAAGGTCAATACAATGTACTGGATCATAACATAAAATAATAATTTTACATTTATATTAGTACTGTACTTTCCACCTTAAGGAAACCCCAAGCCCCTTTAAAATTTTTCCATGTAGGAATTGCTTAAAGCACCATTGAAAAGCAAGAAGCTCTTGAGTGGAAGATAGAAGCTGTTTAATAGTGCAGAGCAACACGTGACGCAACTGTGTAGGAGAAGAAGTGGATCCATGTCCAATACAAATGCAGAAGGATTTTAAGTCGGCTGAATATAGTTAGGTCAGCATGTTGGGGCTGACTCCCCTACTCTTGCAAACAAAATGGAATTTTTAATTGTACCAAGTGGCCCAGTCTCAGTTTTGACTTATCCTGAAGATTGTAGATCCACTATCATAGTGCCCCCTAGCAGCATGCAGAAGCATTAGCTCTCTATGAGCGTAGAGGAAGAATGCCCCCTACTTAAACACCACAATAATTTCCTGCAGCACCTTTGGTTTCTCTGGTGTCTCCCAACCAGGTACTGACTGTTTGAACCTGTTTAAATATGGTGAGATCACAGTTGGAAGTTTAAAGGTTGCAGACTGCAACCACAACCCCTTTCCATTCTACAAGTTATGAATTCTCTGCATTAACTTCATGTTCCTCCTTCCTTTCTCTATCTTCTGTACAAATGAGCATGGTGTTGCCTTTTAAACAAGTGTAAAGAACAGGAGTTTGGAATACTATTGAGCAAGGCTCGACCATATAAATTGCAGAGTATTATTGGCCAAGAGAAGCAAAATCTTACATTCAAACTGATGGCATTTCTCTTTCTGTCTGTCTGTTTGGATATAATGCAATAATGCTTCCAATAACACATTCAACCAGGTCTGTAATTGTCTACAGATCAAAAAATTGGTTGACGGCAGCCATTAATAGCTTCCAGCATAACAATACCCCAGTCTCATCTCTGCCTATCTTCCCAACAGAGTTTCACATGTTGACACCTTCGATGATTTATCTCCCAAACAGAAGAAAAGGAATAAAATGTGGGGTGGGGAAGGTGAGATGGGGGGCATACAGAATCCCAGCAGGGAAGGAGAATGGAGAACCTGGTATGGGGAAGGGGGAAATGAGGGAGAACACAGAGCCCTGGCATGGGAGTAAGGGGGAGATGTGGTGTATAGAGTCCCTGAAGGGGGAAATGAGGAGATAGTGGGGGGCATACCCTGGCATGGTGGAGTCCTTGATATAGAGGAAGGTGGGAGAGTGACTGTATAGTGACATCAGCAGCTAGGTCTTTCTTTTTTCATGCTCCTTCCTCATATGTTTAAACAGATATTGGCCTTTGTAATTTGTATTTAATATTGGGAAATATTTACCTGACATAGTCATTCTGGGAAATTCAAGAGGCTTGGATAGTTCAGAGAAGGATCAGGATCTAAATCCTTGCAGTTCTTGCTCTACCATTCCTTGAGACGCTAGTGGGAGTTTTGCTTGAGTATGGAGTGAGATATAAACTGTCACTGTTGGCTCCTCTCTTGTTGGAAGGAGAGTATTATGACAAAAAGGCTGTTTTGTTATTTTCTAGTAGCAGCATCCTGGTTAAAAGGATGTTCCGGCCTGTGGAGGAGGAGTTTGGCCCATCGCCTTTGAAACAAATGAAAGAAGAAGGACTGAAAAGAGGTAATAATTAATTATCAGGAAAATAAATGCACTGGTCTGCATTCTTCACTCATGCAGTCTAGGGCAGTGGTTCTCAAAGCCAGGCCGCCGCTTGTTCAGGGAAAGCCCTTGGCGGGCCGGGCTGGTTTGTTTACCTGCCGTGTCTGCAGGTTTGGCCCATCATGGCTCCCACTGGCCGCGGTTCACCGCTCCAGGCCAATGGGGGCTGCGGGAAGCGGCGTGGGCTGAGGGATGTGCTGGCCGCCCTTCCCGCAGCCCCCATTGGCCTGGAATGGCGAACCACGGCCAGTGGGAGCTGTGATCGGCCAAACCTGCGGACGCGGCAGGTAAACAAACCAGCCCGGCCCACCAGGGGCTTTCCCTGAACAGGCGGCGGACTGGCTTTGAGAACCACTGGTCTAGGGTGAACCAGAAATTACTCAAATGAAAAGCAGTGGCATTACAATGGTGTAAAAATAGAGTAAGTGACAGAAGAATGAGGCCCACTGCCACCACACCAACTATTATACAAGGAGAATTTCTAGAACATGCTAAGGGTAATCAATAGGTACTAGTTTGCATGCTATCTTGAGAAGGGATAGACAAATGTGATTGTATAAAATATAAACTGTCCAGAACGTTTCCCAACCCTTGAAACAGGCTTTGAGGTTTAAAAAAGTTCCCTTGACAAATCCTTCACTATTTATTTTTCATTTGCATTCATCTTAGCACTTTCTTGTTCTGGATAGGACCACAATACAAAGGACACAATACACTGGGTCAGATACAGAGATCCAAGCTCCTGCTGACTTTATTGGGAGATTAGCCTGAGTAAAAACTGTAAGGATTTAGTCCAATGAGAGAGCTACTTTCATGAGACTTTCAGTCAAATATTGCTGAAGACTCCAGAGGTTTGAATAGTTCAGATCAGTCAAACCTGCCAATGTGTTGAGATCGTGTGTGTGTGTGTGTGTCCTTGACAATATTAAGACAACAAAACACTGAGATGTGCTACACATCGGTGTCCTTTCACCTTTTCAGGAATGTCTCTCCATGTGCTTAGATCTGTGATCTTTCTTTTGCTGGCCATGGTGGTGATGTACATGAATCTGTGAAGGGTACCAGATGTACCAGGTAGATGCTGTTGTCTGCTTAGAATTAATGAGCAGAAAGATTTTTAAAAATCAAAATGAAAATGTGAGATAAGCCCAAGTCAAAGACTCAGATCTGACCAAACTGAAGCCCTGGTCAGTTCAGATTTGGGGGTGTTGGCACCACCCATTGAAAGCAGAGGGGCCAGCTACCAGGGCTGGGTGTGAAACCCTTTTCTCCCTACATCCTGGGCCCAACAAAGAATTCCCAGCTAACAGCATGGTGAACTAGCATGAGAGAGATACTTGCTTTGATTCCTTCAGTTGAGTGATTAATTTATAATATGGTTCAGGAAGATCACACAGGCATGCACATAGGAGCCATTGTTGTACAGCTCAAAACACCTGTGTAATTCTTGTTCTGTGATTTGTTGTTTTAATGTTATTCAGGATTCACAGCTATGTCAGGATGAAGAATTCAAAACATAAAACATTTTAATGGTGACAAAATTTGAACTAATTAAAGCCAGCAGCCTCCAGCTGCCCTGTTCACATCCCCGTTCATGCAGTGCTATCCAGAGGTTTTACTTTGCTGGTCCCAAGCCAGGCCTCTTCCAGCTTGCCTTCCTGCCCTGGCAGACTTTCTGCAACCTGTCTCAGATTCTCCATCCTGAAGAATGCCTTGTCTTTCTAGCTTATGTCTCTCAAGAAAATCACTCTAAATTACACTAAAATAATTTGGATTTGTAGGGTAGTGTGAGCTGTTCACATGGAACACAAAACCCACCCTAAAGTCTTGTCTACACTGAGCATTTGCACTGATGTAGCTGCACTGGTACAAACCCCAAGTGGTAAGATCCACGAGCGCAAAGCACATCTTTACTTGTGTAAACCACTTCTCCCTCTTTTTTGTTGCATAAATCACATCTCCCGCCATTGTAAATTATCCATAACCTACGACACAACACATTGCACTGATTTGTCACACCTTGGTTACTTGTATCATACCTTGGCAGGTTTGAAGGCTGAGAGGCATGAGGCTAAGATTTTCAAAGTGGGTGCCCAAAGTTAGGCTCCTAAATTCCTTTTTTCTTTTTATGTGGCATCTCCATTACTGGAGGTTTGCCCCCATGTTAGCCCATTCTGTACAGCCCTCTGCTAATCTCTTTGTGGATGATCAGTTCTTTTGATCCGCACAAGGTACCACATCATCCATTCAAGATCATCTTTGCCTGCCTCATGTTCTTCTGCCAACTACTTTCCCTTCCAGTTTCCATAAACGTGCATCACCTGCTGAACCCCTTAAAATGCTTCCTGCAAATTGAATCTTTCTTTTCATAAGGTCTCAGTATTTGCTGAGTTCCAGTCATCTCCAATAGTTTTTCATTGATTCTGCAATCTATCCATTATCTTTTCAGAATTCTTCCATAACATCATAATTCAAATTCATATTTAGACACCTAAATTAGTGGCCTGATTTTTCAAAAGAGCTGAACATCCCAGCAGCTTTGCTTGACTTCAGGGGAGCTGCTGGGTGCTCAGCATTTTTGAAAATCGGGCTGTTTATTTAGACACCTAAATATAGATTTAGGAGTCTACCCATAGGGACCATATTTGAAACTCTTGGTCTTAGAGCATTAAGTAACACAGTGCAATCCAAAGCTGGGAAGACAGTAGGTACTGAATATTTAGAGCTAGGAATAGATAGCTTAGAGGTTACAGTTTTTCTGATTTGCCCCTACACACAGCTCACTGTCTATTACTATATCTAGCCTGTCTTTAACACTGTGATTTATCCTTGGTAAGAGAGACTGGCTAGATGACATGGAAATAGTGACAGTATGATGGACACTTAATCAGATGTGATAAGAAATGTTTGAATCACATAACTGAGTGAATCAATGACAGAATTCCATTCACGCCACTAAAACACCATATATTTACAACTCCGTGTTCTATGTACACATAGCAGTGATTCAGGTTCCCCATTATCCCTGTAATTGATCCTTCGTTCAACATAATGTTCTCTGACATTCTCAGTACAGCAAAGAGATTTAACTTTAACTACCCTAACAGTAACATTTGATTGAGTGATTTTCCCCCTTTCAGATATAAGCTGAAAGTTACATGGGAACTGTTTCGAGTCACCAAAAAGCCATTCTTGAATAAGCAAATCGTGTTACTACATATCATCAGATAGATTAGGCTCTCTACATTTCACTATTACATGGATTTTTAAGGCTTTTACCCATCCCTGGGTGCACTTTATATGGTTCTATAGTAAGGTCCTTAACATTGCTAAATACGAGGAGCAAAAACATCATGATCCCCTGAAGCCCAGTTTTAAGGCAGAGAATGGACAGTGATCTTGACGGCTAAGTATGAGCTCATTTCAGTCACCTGAAAGCCCGGGCAAAGAAGTTGCAATTCTTCCTAATGTGTCCATGTTCACACTTAAAACATATTTCCAATGGGAATTAAAGCTATAGCAAATACTCTTCTGCCTCTGTCTTACAAAGGAGGTGATTCTATTGTAAAATTAATATAATCTGGTGAAAAATATCCTCCAGACTCTAAGGGTTAAAAACTAGTCTCTCTTTCTTGTATTTCCAATTTGTAGGTACAAATAATGGCTGGTGCAGTTTGTCACATAGACCTCTAAGTATCTGGTAGAATATGTATATGTGCATGTAATATACATTAATTGATATCGAATTTCCTGGTAGTTTGAAATAAACTGTCCCTTTAGAAAAATAGTTATCAATACCTTACACTTCTGTCTAAAAAAGTTTAACCTACTGCAGTTACAAGTAACACCTAAGATTCATATAAGTGAAGAGATTAGACAAAGAAATGTGTTTTTCTAATTTTCAGTTTGTTTACTTTGTACCTGTGTCAGCACTTTGTGTAGAGTCTGTTTCACTGTTTCCCCTTTTATCTGTGAGGGTGTTTAGCACAGCAAGAGAGGAGAGAAAAAACATCTAGATCAGACAGGAAACTATGATTGCAAACCCGCAAAAATTGGCAGGGGTCTGAGGAGGAGATTTTCAAAGGCACAAAGGGCAGGTGAAAATCAATGGGATGTAAGTGCCTAACTGCCATTTGTGCCTTTGAATAACTCCCCTGTAGTGCCTGAAATTACTTTTAACTCATTCTGTGAAATTGACTAGATTTCATTTTGAGGGTGCACATTTAAGGTTGCCAAAATGGTAACATCAAAGAATGTTACTTTTTTTTTAAACTTACTTTTTTCTCAGGGTATTGGCTAAAGGCAAATTTAATTTACGAAGTAGACGTGCCTTTTCTGAATTCCTTTTCCTAGCCTTTTGGCTAAAGGTTAGAGAGGTGCAAATCTTATAAAGAGGTTGCAGAGAGAACTGGTTATAATTTCAGTTGTTTGATCCCATGATTCAGCCCAGGGACTGAAAATCTACAAAGCAATAGCTCAAATGCTCTTTAACGGGGACTTCACATATTTCAATAAAACTATTAACTAATCTTAAATTCACAAAAACATGGATTCCTCAAAAATTTAATGTAATTGGTTTAATTTTCTTTGTGTGTTTCCAAACCAGCCAATATGCCTCCTGCAAGTTTACATCAGTGTTTACAGGAGATGGTGTTATTTTTTAACAACAACATCTGGCTTTCATTATTTGTGTTGATTTGTCATTGATTCAAAATTAATATTTGGCTTCCTATTTAATAAGACGTATTTCATCTGCTCAGTTGTCTGTGCCTGCTCCAAATTTGATCCTTGCTCTTTCAGTGCTTCTGTATGTGAGAAAAGAGACTGATGAAGTGTTTGATGCTTTGATGCTAAAGTCACCCACAGTGAAGGGGCTAATGGAAGCGGTAAGTATCTCACATCCCTACCTCATTAATCTTCCACTGAAAGAAAAATCTTGAGATTCTCAAAGTATTACTTAGACAGAACACATAGTGCACACACAAAGCCATCCTCATACATATTTAACTGCTTCATAAAGACTTTTTGGAGCATGCCTCCTTATCTGAAATTCACTACTGTCAGCAGGTCAATGAGATAAGACTAATTCCTACAGCTGATTTATGGGTCTTGAGAAACTGAGGTAATTAACAAATGCCTGAAGAAGAAAATAGGGTCAGACTGCGTGTTCCGACATGCCTCCTATGCAAGAGAGATTCAGAGCTCTTTAAACCTTTGCCTGTAGCAACTGCATGTGTGTCCACTGCTAATGCCTTTTAACCTTAGGATACTGACTGTGAATATCCCTTTTCCTAGGGCTTTTGTGGGGTTGCTCTGCTGGGGGTGAAAGGATTGTTAATGGTTACTTGGCAAGAGCCAGTCCTCTCCTCTCCTCGATACCTTCTGCCAGCAACTCCCTTTCTTTTCCAGCCTTCCAAAATGACCTACCTTCCCTTTATGAACTGCCTGCGCCCGATCTACTTCTCTGATTTGGCTTTGCTGCTACTTGCAATCCAGTGATCCCTGATCAGCAGTGGACACCTCCAAATTTAAACCTAGTTTGATGACCTGGCACCAGTCAAGGTCACATTGTGAGGTCTAGTGAGGTGCAGGGAAGACCCCAGAGTGGAGAGGGGGATGGAAAATGTCAGATTGCCAGTGAGCTGTGGGTGGGGTGGCTGGGTGAGGCAGGGAAGTTAGAATTTGGGAGGTTAGAATTTAGTTAAGAAGAGAAATGGGAAGGGGACAGGAGCACCAACTTAGAGCTTGTTTCCAGCTCCTCAGCTATGAGCACTAAAAAAAGTACACTGGCACTGTCAGCGTTAATGTTGGGCTTGTTCTTGTATACGGCCCAACAGCAGAGGCCTAGAACGAAATGTCCTGGGTTACAGTCCCCTGTAACGGGCCAGTAGCAGGGGAGAACAGATGGCTGGCTAATGAAGTAGTTCTAAGGGCCCTGAAAAGTTTGCTGTCTAATTAATAATGTTATAATAGGATCTGATCTTGTCGTTGTAGCTGGGCTCCAGTTGTGTTATAATCAATTTAGACCTAAACGTCCTCTTCATCTCTGTGCCTATTCCCTAGGCAATGTGCATTTGAAAAGATAGCAGAAGTAGCTCAGAGACAGAAAAAGATCCTGTTTCCTGTCCACGGGCATGGCTGTGGGTTCAGTATTATTTTTAGCACTGATGGAATCTAGTCTGGGAGTGAATTGTTCATTTTAGTGATCTTGAACACTTTCGGAAAACAGACATTCTCACTGGTAGGCAGAATGGTGGTATGATGGGGAAATCCATACCAAACGCTGTTTATTTGCATGCACCATGTATTCTCCCCACAGTCTTTCCAGCACTTCATTTTATGAGAAGGTCATTTGTAATTTTACACACTCTTAACTCAGTAATAAGGTTTGACAGAATAAAGCTCACACCCCTGAATAATGAAGGGTTCCCTGAGTGATCCTAATTCAAACTCTGCTTTTGTATTTACAAGATATACATTTTTTTTGTTCATCACACTTCCTGGTCTTTGGCATTCTCCATATTTTCCATGACCACTTGACAGTATTTTCTCAGACTTAGGGTTTGTTTTATTCTTCTCCTTCCTATCACTTTCCAAAAGAACAGTCAATTTCCTACTCAGATTACTCTTTTCTGGGGAATAGCTACCGTCTCATGTTTCAGAGGTAGGCGGATTCAAAGACAAATGCAAATATTCGTCCTTTCTACGCTTGCCTTTTACTCGAGGCACTCGTGGTCAGCAGAGAACAGTTACATGCATCAGTAGTGTCTAGAAAAAAAGATCAGCAATCACAAAACACTGCGTTCCTGCTGATTGCTGACCGTCAGGGGCCTAATTCTGCTTTTGCTTGAGTTGATTTCAAATCAATGTAATTCCATTGATTTCAATAGAGTACTTCCAGAATTACACTATGTAGGACCAGAAGGGGCCATTTGCTTTATTCTAGCTGCAGAGGGAAAAAATCAGGCATCTCCTAAGCAAGGAATATCTCTCCCATGGTTACTAAAAAGTAACAAATGAACCCAGTAGAGTCTGTTTGGACAAAAATTGGAATATAATGGGTACTGTCTGAGTGCAACTTCCCCATGGAGTCAGCTGCGCTGCAGAGAGAGGGCAGTAATTTTAACTCCCAGCCAGAGAGGAATCAATACACCCCCCAGCCAGCCGGCCATCCTGAACTGGCCTGCATGCTTTGTAGGCTGTGCTGGTAATCTCCAAGACCCCAGTGGAGCAGGAATTGCAGGTCACATTGCCTGTGCCACTGTATCCCTGCTACCTGCTGCTACAGGTTGGCTTTCCTCTGCTGGGTACCTGCAGCCCAGGGAGTCAACAGAGTCCAGTTAGTTTTAGTGAAATTCTCCCCTCCCTGTGAACTCCAGACCAAAGAGGTGTTTTGCAGGAAACTGAACAGGACAGGGGTGGGCAAACTTTTTGGCCTAAGGGCCACATCTGGGTATGGAAATTGTATGGTGGGCCATGAATGCTCATGAAATTAGGGGTTGGGGTGCAGGATGGGGTGAGGGCTCCAGATGGGGGTGCGGGCTCCGGGGTGGAGCCAGAAATGAGGAGTACAGGGTGCGGGAGGGGGCTCTGGGCTGGGACCAAGGGGTTTGGAGGGCAGGAGGAGGATCAGGGCTGAGGCAGGGGGTTGGGGCATGGGAGGAGGACAGCGGTGCAGGCTCCAGGCAGTGCTTACCTCAAGCAGCTCCCAGAAGCAGCAGCATGTTCCCCCTCCAGCTCCTATGTGGAGGCGCAGTGCCAGCCAGGCAGTTCTGCATGCTGCCCCGTCCGCAGGTGCCATCCCTGCAGCTCCCATTGGCCATGGTTCTTGGCCAATGGGAGCTGCGGGGGAGGGCTTGGGGCTGGGGCAGCGTGTGAAGCCCCCTGAAACATACCACTGCTTTTGGGAGCCACGGCAAACGCGGAGCAGAGCAAGCCCCTGACCCCGCTCCCCAGCTGGAGCGCTGGAGCGGGGCAAGCCCCAGACCCTGCTCCCCAGCAGCAGCTCGAGGGCTGGATTAAAACATCTGATGGGCCCAGGGCTGGCTTTAGGAAGTGTGGGACCCAATTCTAACATTTTTGGCGGGGCCCCGGCAGGGATGACTAAAAAAAACATGTTAAAAAAAACCTTTAATTTCTTAGCAACCAGTTCCCTATAAAAAGTTCTGATTTAAGGGATGTGCCACAGTATGCATTTTTTGTACCAATGGGGTTACCATACGTCCGTATTTTCCCGGACGGCAATTTAAGAACCAAAAAGACATGTCCGGGAAAATACAAATGTATGTTAACCCTACCTAAAGTTTTTAAAAAGATGGGCCTGAACATGTGTGGGTCCCCGCCACTCCCTGGGGGTGTGCTAGGGTGACGAGATGTCCCGATTTTATAGGCACAGTCCCAATTTTTGGGTCTTTTTCTTATATAGGATCCTATTACCCACACCCCCGTCCCGATTTTTCACACTTGCTGTCTGGTCACCCTAGGGTGTGCACATGTGTGGTCCCAGCTGCTCCCTGCCCCCCTCATTGAAGCAGGTGTGCAGGGTTACTGCCCTGGGAACTGCAAGGCACCAGTGGACATGGGGCTGACTGGAGGTAGGGTCTGGCTGCAGGCAGGGCAAGGGGTGCGGGGCTGGTTAGAGACAGAGGGGTTTGGGATGGGCTGGCTGGCTTCAGGCAGGGCTGCAAGGGGGTGCGGAATGGGTTGGCAGGGCTGGAGACAGAAGAGTGCGGGACTGGCTGGCTTCAGGCAGGGGGGTGCGGCAGGGGTTAGCTGGAGACAGGGCAGGGAGTGCGGGGCTGTCTGCAGGCAGGGCAGGGGGTGCAGAGCTGGTGCGGGCAGGGGTGTTTGGGGGGTTGTCTGGCTTCGGGCAGGACTGCAGGGGTGTGTGGCAGGGGTTGGCTGGAGACAGGGTAGGGGGTGCGGCAGGGGCTGGCTGTGGGCAGGGGGTGCAAGGCTGGCTGCAGGCAGAAGCAGGGCAGGGAGGCGGGGCTGGTGCAGGCAGGACAGGGGGTGCAGGGCTGGTGCGGGCAGGGGGTGCGGCAGGGGCTGGCTGCGGGAAGAGCAGGGAGTGGGGGGCTGGCTGGAGACAGGGCAGGGGGTGCGGAGCTGGCTGCAGGCAGGGGCTGGTGCGGGCAGAGCAGGGGGCACGGGGCTGGCATGGGCAGGGGTGCAGCAGAGGCTGGCTGCGGGCAGAGGGTACAGGAGCAGGGGTACCACCCTGTACGGTAAGTGTCCCCTCCTCCAGCCTCCCCCACCAGGGTAGCAGCAGCAGCCCGGAGCTCAGGGTCTATTTAAAGGGCCCGGGGCTCCCCTGCTTCCACTGCACCAGCCCTGTAAATAGCCACCGGAGCCCTGGGGAAGCGGCGGGGCTCCGGGGGCTATTTAAAAGACGGGACAACAGAGGCAGCTGGAGCCCCCCCGCTACCCCAGGGCTCTGGGGGCTATTTAAAGGGCCTGGGGCTCCCCTGCTTCTACCGCCCCGGCCCTTTAAATAGCCAAGGGAGCCCTTGGGAAGCGGCGGGGCTCCGGGGGCTATTTAAAGGACCGGGGCGGCAGAGGCAGCTGGAACCCTGGCCCTTTAAATAGCCCCCAGAGTCCCCCGCTATCCCAGGGCTCTGGGGGCTATTTAAAGGGCCCGGGATTCTCCTGCTTTTACCGCCCCAGACCTTTAAATAGTCAAGGGAGCCCTGGGGAAGCGGCAGGGCTCCAGCGGCTATTTAAAGGGCCGGGGCAGTAGAAGCAACAGGAGCCCCGGACTTTCAAATAGCTCCCAGAGCCCCGCAGCCCTACCCCAGGGCTCCAGCAGTGGGGTTCTGGTGGCAATTTAAAGGGCCTGGGGCTCCAGCCCCTGCTGGAAGCCCCAGGCCCTTTAAATTGCCCCCTGGGGAAGCTGGGCCACCTCGGTATGGTGCACCGGCTCTTGCCGGTATGCCGTACCGGGGCTTGGGCGCGGGGCCCTCTTAGGGGTGGGGCCCGATTCAGGGGAATCGGTGGAATCGGCCTAGAGCCAGCCCTGGATGGGCCGGACATGGACCGCAGGCCATAGTTTGCTTACCCCTGGAACAGGGATTGGTGGAGTGAGGAGATATAGTCCACTGCACAGGCAGGGGACAGGCGGAGGAAGAGAAAGATTAAACAAAAACAACCAAAACCTCTAAACTAACATCATCCTCACGGCTTCTCCCTTTGTCCCGTGTCTTATGTCAATTTACATTCAGACAGCAAACTCCTCCGAGCAGGGACCCCGTCTTTCTTTATGTAAACACAGAGGGCGCTATTTGTGCTTAACAAATTAGTAATAGAAAGAAAGATGTTTAAAGATAGTGTTTTAGGCCAATGTCGGCCTATGTGATATCAACAGATCGCTTACTCAAAAGACTATAAAGTGCCAGGGATGTTTTTTTAGCTATTTAGGAGTCTCGTTCATTGTTATAGTAAAGAAAGGATAGCTCTCACTATTAAGGATGGTTCAAAAGTTAGCATTTTCTGTTAAATTTCAAATACTGAAGTTACTTCACTCAGGGCTTGTCCACATGGTGTGTTAGTCCACACTAGAGGGGTGTAAATTCTAGTGCACACTAGCGTGTAGTACACCAGCGGGCAAAGTGGACTCTGCTAGTGCACACAAAAAGTTCCCAAGTGCACATTAATGTAGTCCCATTTCAAACAGTACTAGGTTAGCTGGCATTAAGAAACTTTTAATGCACACCAGCAGGGTCCGGGTGGGCCAGTTAGTGCCCAATGTGCTAATGCGAACTAGAATTTACATGCCTCTAATGAGGACTAACATGCCACATGGACAAGCCCTTAGTTATCTGAGGCAATTGGCCAATATTTTAAGGGTGACCACTCGAACTAGGAGCAATGAGGTGAAATACAGGAAGGGAATATGAAGGCTGAATGTTAGGAAAATGTTCCTAACAGAGAGGTCTATTCTAATGTATTATAGTCTCCCTGAGGAAAGGGTAGAAGTCCTATTATTTGGGTTATTTATAATGAGACTGGTGATAGCTCCAGAGAATATTCTGCATACTAGCCTGCTTTGGAAGGATCCCTACTCCCAACTAGCCTGCTTTGGAAGAGGGTGTTAAATGAGATGCCCTGACAGTACATCTCTAAATTCTCTGATTCTATAACAGGCCTTTAGGATTCTAGCACGTTTGCTGTGGCTGCTCATTTTCAGAGCCTTCTGAATCAGAGGCTTTCCCATAACCCCACTCTGAGCCCTGCCTCCATAGTTTACTATTCTAAGTAGTTGGCAGAATCTTTAGTGGTTCCTGAGAAATGTGCTTAATTCAATCAACTTCAGGTATTTCCCAAAGCCCAGTAATCCAGACATGTTATATAAATCCTGCACCTGCCTTAGGGTTTGGCAAACAAGGCATTCCCCAAAGTATCTCCTAATAATATACTTAGAATGGGACATCCCAAACCACTTCCAAAAACATGTGGTACTTGTATCTTAAGTCCACTGAGGCTTCCCAGGAAAGCTTTGCCTTGGTATGTGCGGTATGATATGCATTAGCTGCTGTCAAACGGCCTTGGGACAGGGAGATTTTTCTTTTACATGTTTGCTTGACATTTTCGATAAACATTGCCATGGGACAGAGATACAAATTCAGCAACTCTTTCATGTAGCTGTGTTAACAGCTTGTTAAAATATTGACATTTAAGACATCATTAGGCTTCAGAGTCAGCTCCCCAGTGAGGTAAAAGGGGCAGTCCGTATCTATCACAAACCTATTATTTGAGCCTGTCTGCAGACTCAGGCAGACACTGCTGCACCACTTTACATTTGAGTAACATGTTCAAGGATTTCTTCACAACCAACAGGGATAGAGTCTTAATGCTTTTTTTCAAATGAAAGTGTAGACTTGGGAACACACGAGAGCAGCAGCCACTTACCTGATATTATCTGACCCCTGGTCACTACTTAACAAGGATTGTGGGATTCTGTGTTTGTACAGTGCCTAGCAAAATGGGTCCATGACTCGAGCTCCTAGGCGCAATGGTAATACAGATAATTACTAATAAGGGGGAAGTAAAAGGAGGAAATGGGAATACCTCTGAGAATTTAATGCCTGGAAATGGCAGCTACTCTTACAGATTTTCTTGCCTCTTCTTGAGTTACAGTGACAGGCAATTTGCCTTGAGTGTACTTTTAAACCTTCCCCCCTTTTAGCAATCAGACTTAGACACTTTTTCTATCATTTCTGTTTTTCATTTCAGCTAAATTACTTTTAGAGCTTCACCTTTAAGCCTTAATCTGCTGTCTCTCTTTCTTCCCTCCTCTCCCAGACAGTATGCACATATATAGGTATGTTCCCCTCTTGACACACCCCCTGCCTCTTTGGAGGAGAATAAAAAGCAGTTAAAGAGCTTTCGAGTAGCAATACTGACTGTGATTAGTTTGATAAGGATACTGTCTGAGCCTCCAATTCTGCAACGTGAGCTACATGCCTGCAGCAGCCCACCTGCTTAGGTCACAATGCAGGACTGGAGTCTAACTTTGCAAGCAGTTACATGCTGTTAACTATGGATAGTAGATAATGTTTTCACCCTTCAGCTCACACACAAACCTCACCTCTCAAGCCTTCTTCACGTTAGCAGAGTGTTAACTGTTTTTTAATGCAAATCAGTTTAGAACATCTTCACCATCCTCCTATGAACAATGGGCCTGGCCCTGCAAGCTGCTGCATGGCCCTGGGAGATACTGAGAACCCCCACTCCCATGGAAACCAGTGGGAATCGAGAGTGCTCAGAATCTTGCATGATCTTATCAGCGTTACCCATGTCCTTTCTCTCTCCTATCCCTCTTCACGTTTGATAAACCCACCTGTTATGTTTTGTTTGCATTAGATTGTGAGCTCTTTGGAATGGTGACTGTGCTTTACTAAATGGCTGTAAAGTGCCTAATGCAATGGGTCCTTGATCCTCATGGAGGCCTCTTGGCGTTATTGTAATACGAATGATAATATGGGACCAGGCCTAGCATTAGCACATCCAACCATTTCCAGAGGCAATGAACCATGTCAGAGCCATGATTGAGAGCACCAGCCTGACAAAGCACAACCCTAATAAAATTGACAGTTTGCAAATTTCACATGGAAACCACACTGCCAAATTTAAACTGCATCACATTCCTTATGGGGTGTAAAACCAGAAGTGTGGATAGCACCTGAATCTCTCATCAAATCTCCCTGATCTAGTCTTGCAGTTCCTACCAGGCCCATTGTCAGAGCGGCCAGACACAGCCATTTGCAGTGCCCAACATTTTTTATTGGTCCTGCAAAATCCAGGAATTATACTATATATTCTTGAGTGCCATATGTTGGTGCCTTATCTATTAGCTTCTACACAACACCCATCATGTCCAAGCACTTCTCAGATAAATTAGATCAGTCTTTCAATGGCCCTAAAGACTTCCTAGGAGGCTCTAGTTATGTTCACTTCTTGATGTTAGGAAGCTGTGTTTTGATTTTTGTCGTAGCATTTTCATTTACTCCTGAGACTGCCCTTGGTGCTGGAGTACTGGGTATTTGTTGCTCTTCATTCTCTATTTCACAGCAATTATGCTCATTTAGCTTTCGAAAACATTCCATTTTCTCAAAGTCATGCTGAACGTGCGCACACATACACACACACACACACACACACAGCCCCCTACCTAGGACTTTCTAGTGGCTAATGACTGACAGTCTTTACTCAAAATGAATTTTTAATTGTGCATTTCACTTCTCTAATACAGCAGAGAATGAATTATTTAGTTGCAACATAATTTAATTTCACCTGGGAGAGGGCAAATAGTTTGCCTGGATGCTAGTGGCATCCTCTTGCCTGGAACAGTTTGTGACAGAGACACTCCCTTTGACATAATTATTTTCCCCTTTGGAACAATCTGCTTTTGCCCTTCCTTTAAAGGAAAAAAGAGACACAGCGCTCCTCCCCAAAGAATGAAGTAATAATTCTGAAATGAAATTGGTACAAGATTGATGAATACTGGAATTACTATCTCCATAAACATTAAATGGGTTTATCGTGGCATGGTTTATGCTGTTATAATGAGCATGAAAGGAGTTACCAGTGAACTGCCACGTACTGCAAAGGGCTGCCTAAAAAAAGCATTATAATGGAGTGGATTTGTCCTTGGTAATTTCAGTTAGCTAAGATGTCATCCTTCAAAAGTTCTCTTGTACATTCTGGTTCACACTTGGATACATTCAAGAGATGTTTTTGAAAGCCTTCTAGTTTAATGAACTTTTCTGATGTGCCTCAAGGAGTCAGACTATAGCTGGTTCAAAATTTCAACAAAAAAATGAAATTTGATGAAAAATGAAAATGTGCACACGTCTTTTTCATTGGTCAACCAGTTCTAATCCAGGTTGTGGGTGATCCAGTGACAGCTCATCTTTCATTCTGTGGTTAAGGTGTCCCTGCAGACTTGTGCTGCAGGAATGGATGCTGGGAGCATGAGCCCCCTGCACAGAAAACCACCACTGTCAGCAGAATGAGAAATTGCATTTGATTGTGTGGAAGGTATATTAATGGCCTTGCTAAATGCACAGATGTGACCAGTGACAAGAAATGTTAACTGCTGGAGCAGAGCACTAGGAGGAACTCTTAAACTGCTTTGGTGGGTCGCACTCAAAGGTGATTATAGTTACCATGTTTCTTGGTGCTGGACTGATGAGTGTTTTTATAAAAATCTAGTTATTTAGGATTATCCCTCTCCAGAGCACAACAGTCTTCAATTAGGCCACATTGTCCATGAAAGTAGGTTGGTGGTGACCCTTTTAACATGGGGAAAAATATATATATTTGCTAAAAGAGTCTGCATGAGTTGATGCTTCAATATCTTGTCCTAAAGGTACAGAATGTTTGTCCTATTCCTTGTTTATCTTTCATTCTTGTTGTTGTCGTTGTTTAATGATTTCAGATATCTGAGAAATATGGGCTTCCAGTAGAAAAGATTGCAAAACTTTACAAGAAAAGCAAAAAGGGGTAAGAGAAAGTAAAACCTTAATTAATCATTATGATTTTTTGGTACAGTAGTACCCAGAGACTGCAGCTACGATCATGGCCCCATTGTGCTCTGTGCTGTACAAATACCTAATAGGAAACAAGTCCCTAACCCAAATAGATGACAAAGGGTGAAAGATATTGAAAAAGTTGATCTCTAGTCTGTGTCTGGAGCACGTAGTTTCAGTATTTATGGACTGAATGAGGAACAGCTGGGTATCAAGCCCATAATGGGGTGAGAGCAGAGTCCTGTGCAGACCATCTATGTAATCTTTATGATTTACTGGCCTATTGCTTCTCCAGCCTTTAACTAGTGGGTGCATTCAGAATGGACTTGGCAGGATGTAGAGTTTCCTGGGAATAGTCTATGGCCCCAGAGCTGAAAGTTTAACAGGGAGCTGGTAGTTGAGGGATGGGCAGAGCTACGTTCAATATTAGAACATTAGCTGAGTAACTTTAGACCTTTTACAATGATTCAAATGTACCAATATTTTAAAAACAACCAACCTCCCACCTCCCAAACCTTAATGTCCTGACTTCCAATGTTTACTTTGAAATAACGACAATATTCTAGTAATGTCATTTTAAATTAATTGGCATCTATTTACAGCCTTAATTCTACCTGAACAAAGTGTTCTGTGGGGGAATTTCGATGGCTTCCAAAGAAATTCCAGTTTGCTTTTTAAGTCAGCTTCTTCCTAACACCATATTCAGCTGTTACATTTCTTAGAAGAAGCTATTTTTGTCGAAAAGAATGAGGAAACATGTTACAATCTCACATACAAGCTGACCTTTACGCCAGCCCACCACATGTGGTGTAGCTCAGGCTTCACACCCAGCTACAAATCATTTCCAAAAGATCATTGACTCACACAGCAGTAACCCTCCATGTGTATATACAGCAGGCTGGGGTAGCAAGATGCATTTGGGCAGACCAACACCTGTGCAGGCAAATACGAGCTACCGGGCAAGGAGAGTGGGGAAGCTTCATTAGAGTTGCATGATGCAGAAGCTTTGGCTGAAGCTCTACTTTTAGGCAGTTTATAAACTCCACAGATGTCCTGCCCCTGGCAGCTCTCTTTTGTCCTGCAGAGCTTATAAGTACTATAGGAGACCCAGCTCTGGCAGCTTCCTCTAGTCCAGAGGCTATAAGTAAAGAAAATAAAGCAAACAAACTAAATCCATTCTCCCACCCCCATTGAGATTTCATAGTGCATGGCTGTGGGAGGGGGAGGGAGAAGGAGGGGTTGAGAGAGGGGGATATTCTGTTCTCTTCAGGAAGTGGAAGAGATTTCATCAGTGGGACTCTGAAAGAGATCGCTGTATGTCCCTTATAGCCTCCCGCCCACACAGTTTGGGGTCAATCAGGATTAGGTAGTGAGTACACCTAGCCAGGCAGCATTGCTTTGGGCAAGTGTGCAGAATCTTCCCCTTGATTGGCCATGTATGTAAGAATACTGATTTCTTCATTTTCACCAGAATCTTGGTAAATATGGATGATAACATCATTGAGCACTACTCCAACGAGGACACTTTCATCCTGAACATGGAGAGCACCGTGGAAGGCTTCAAGATCACGCTGACTGAGATCTAGCCTAGCTCAGGGCCCTTTCCTGAGGAACCACAGAATTTCATCCTTGTTGTGAAGAAGAACATTCCCCAGGACCCTGGCAGACTTGTCAACGCTGATCAGAGAAGCTGTTACAAAAATGCATTGAAAATATTGCCCACTCTGTTATTCAATACTAAAAACAAACCCAACAAACAGTGACTTGAGTCTGTTAAGCATGAGGCCACACATTCACTTGACCCCTTATTTATTGCTCTCCCCTCTTCAGTGTACAAGCGATTATCAGACCAGTTACCCACAGCTCATGTGAAATAGAAACTTTTGAACCCAGATGTTAAAACAGCACAAAAGCACCCTAAAAGGGAAAGGAATTGTATTGGTCCAACTTGGGAAATCTGATTGAAATCCCTTTAACGATAGCCCCCTCCACAATCAATTGCCAGAAAATCTGATGCTACTAATTGGTGCAGTGCTAAAGATGGGGAAAGTGGCCAACTGAATTCACCTGCTCAAAATGATGCCTATTGCTCTGTAGTGCATAGTCTTGCCAAATACCTCTGGTAGTTCTCTGCATGTAGCAATGAGGACGTGTAAGTAAGGCATTCATCTATATTGTAATTTGTAAGTAAGCTGGAAAAAATACCATTTTAACCTTGTATATAATGTTTATAATATGCAATAATATATTTTAACCTACTGTACATGGGCATGTTTACTGCCACTGTGGTTTTTTGTGTTTGGATTAAGGGTGAACCGAGTCTCTCCTTTCCGAGAGGTTTAGATTTCTGCAAACTGCTGAGAGGTGAGGCGGTGCTGGGAAGCCCATATTCACATCTGAGTCATGAGTTTGGTTCAGTATTTATACTGGAATATTTACAAGTATCAGGCCAAATTCCTCCCGGGTGTAACTCCATTAACTTCAAAGGGCTAAATTTGGGGATGAATTTGGTTCATTGCCTCTAAAAGTCGAATGCACAGCAATTGTTTGGTGTCTCTATTGGTGTGTGTCTATTTTTTTCCTCTAAGACCCTTTCCTTTCTGTCTCCATGCGGGTCCATTTCAGTCATGTTGTTGCAATGGCCACCTACAGAAATGTTTACCCAGGTTAATGGGCCTGATTCTCTCTTGCTTTGCACCTCGTGTTGTCATTTCTATCTGTGCAAAGGTGGGTGTAAAATGCTGCCAGTCTGATCTGGTGGTATTAACACTTGCTTTGTACAGATGTAAGCTCCCAACCCTGCACACGTGCTTAACTGTACTCATGTATGTAGTCCTATTGACATCAATACTTGGCAATAGTAGTTCAGCATGTATGTAATCATTTGCAGGACTGGAACCCAGGCAAGGTTCAGGGGAGAATCAAACCCAACATATCCAGAATCTGCTTTTTGCTGTATTTCTGTCTGCACTATAGATCTTCTATTTTTTCTGTTTCCCCTCCCCAGCTGCAGCTTGCTCTCCATTAAGTAGTGCTGAATGGTGTGTCATGGCCTTTTCACACCACACACAGTCCTACATGGCTGCTTTTCTCACCCACCTGTGACGAGGTATAAGAGTGGACACTCTGAGGAATAGGAATTGTGTGGTATTTGAATTTGGCTTTTGTTTGGAGCAAGGATCTACCCTGACTTGGGCCAGATCTCTATTTCTGACTCTTCATAAAAAGAAGTGAATTCTGGCAGGTTAGATTCAGGCATGGGTATGATGCACAGTCCTACCAAGTTGTTGGATTTGTTCTTGTATTTTTCTTTTTTGAATGGAAGAAATGTTTGGAATTCTAAGACATCTCACAAGGCCCCATTGGGGCTACGCATGTGCTTAAAGTTAAGCCTGTGCGTAAATGTAAACAAGCATAGGAGCCCTTTGATATCAGGCAAGCTCTTTTATCTGTTTTACCCATCTGTGGCTTTTGATACTAGACTGTTTAGCAATACACATCAATGGCAGATGTCGATGGGGATTCTGGATTCACCACATAGTTGACATAAATAAAGAAAGGCTCAGCAAAACCTGCACATGTAGCACCAGCGCTTGGGTTAATAGTGGACTTTGCATTCCCTCCCCCAGGAATCTGTTTATTCCTTCTTGCCTGCATAACTGATATGATATGAATGTCCTGTGGGTTGCAGTGTGTCCCATTGTCCTGGAGCACTGCTGCTGGCTAGCTTAGGATGGGTGAGAACTGCAGGGTTTTAGGAAATGTGAGACAGGGGTGAGACAAAACATCTTTCTAATCCCAGGCTCAGGAGTTGCAGCTTGTGCACAATCTGCAAAAGGGAAGGTGCATCCAAGACTACCTGAAAAGATTTTGTAAAAGACACTTTAAAATAAAGTGCTTAAGATGCCATGACAGTGACAGGACAGCCAAATCCTTCTGGCTTTACTCACACAGGTAGCCTTCCTGACGCTAAAGGCCTCTTTGGATGAGTACGGCAAGCAGGATTTGGCCCGATATAGAGACAGGTTTAACAATGACTAATATAGCTACATTAAGCAAATCTGCTAGTCATTTCTTCTGTAGCGTTACTGATCTGAAGTTTAGGGGGCTCCAGTGGATGGCATCACAAGCACCTAAAGCCTTACAGAGAACACAGCTTGCTGCCCTGCTTTAGGTTTTAGTGACAGCATGAGTTGTGGAAGGAGAAACACAGGATCCTGAAATCTGGTCTTGACAGGTTATAAGCGTGCTGGCTCATCTTTCAGGGCTTTTCGTCAAAAGGAGGAGTTCAAGTCACAGGAAGGCCCAGTGCCAATAACTCACACACCTAGAACAGTGGGAGAGCTCCTCTGGCCAGTCTAAATATCCATTACACAGTGGTTCAAAGGCTTCAGCTGGCCCGGAAAAATACCATGCATTTATTTACATTCATGCTGGTTAAAACATGTATCCTTCATCAAATCCTATGATGAATAATGTAGCTTACATTTAAAATTTGCTCCTAATTTAAATGGGAGTGAGATTTGGCAATGGTGCAGCAGAGGACAAAAATGCCTGTGTTAGCTTGCTGGTTTGGGTTGGGTTTTTTTTTTGGCACTTTGTGGTTATTGGTTTAAAAGAACAAAAATCTCCTCCTGCAAGCGAGGAGTCCTGAATATGAGCTAGTGGAGGCCGAAAGGCAGCTTGTTCATGGAGCGCTTTACACTAAGGGCAGCTTAGTGTTTCCAGCTGTTACACTAGTTTTTAAACATTCCAACAGGACTGTGCGTAGAAGCTGTCCCAGAAGCTATAATGCAAGCAGTAATAATTCCTGAGTGGTCAGTGGTTCGTTTCATAAATTTGTTTGTATAGCCGTCCATTGAATGCCTTATTATGAAAGCCAAACTATGCAATAAAAATCTAAAGTCTGCTGCTGCTCCAACATATTTCAGCTGCTTAAAGCCCAAAGCAAATGCATAGAATCGTAACCCCTGTTTTGAAGGCTACATTTTTTGTTTGTGGGGAAAGGGCGCCTCCTCCTCCTCCTCCCCCCTCCGCCCCCTCCCCACAAGATTAGCGATAACTACAGTTTGGTGAGGTTTGGAGAATTTTTGCCACTGAAGGGCACACACTCAGAAAAAAATTGACTTTTCGTCCTTGTGTGTATCTCCTGCTCGCTCGTCTTTTGCACCATGTGTTGATCAAGGAACTACAGATGATATTGTTTCAGACACCGTTCCTGTTTATTTTCCTCTATTTAATGCTATGGATTGTTTAAAAGTTGCAGATTGAGTGGAACTGATGGCTTCAGTGCTAGCAATAAAAACGAAGCTGCACCACTTTTTCTGAATGCAGCATGTAGTGTGACATGGAACTGAAAATGAATGCGCTTCCTGAGACTTTTAAAGTGTAAAGTATGTAAAATGTTTATTCCCTTCCCCACTTCCTTTAAATTGTGATAAGATACAAACAAGTGTGTTTGTGCCAAATTTTGTGACAGCCCCTCTCTCTGGCAAGCAAGGAAGCTTTATGTATAAACAGTGTGCGTTTATATTAAGGTAATAGCTCATGTAACTTAATAGTGTTGTAAATGGGAGAGGGGATTGCTAAACTATAAATACAGGTATTTTATTTTTTTGTACATTTTTCAGAAGGAAAATAATAAATATTCATATGTAAGAAATACTGGTGTCCAAGAGGTTCATTGGTGTATACTGCATTATTAGGTACTGTTTTTCCATTTCCTCTTTGTGTCTCTAAGAAACTTTCCAGAAAAGTAGAAGTAGCACTTATTATGAAGGAATCAAGAGGGGCTGATGAAAATACAAATTATTCAAGCTCTGGAGTCAATACTCATGTATTTATAAGTAGGGACTGGAAGTCACAATATCAGCCTTAATCCATGGGCAGCAAAGCAGAGTATTACACTGGTGTAGTGTTTGATTCATGTGCTGAGGCCCCGTGAGTTTCATAAAACAAAGTCAGCGAATGTGGGCTAATTGCATGGGGCACTGCCCCAAGCTCCATAACAAACAGACGCACATTTTTAAAGCTGATTGTCATGCTGGATCTGCTAAGCAGGTGACTCCAACTCCCATTAACCCTCTTCCCCTTGCACTTATCCTTCCTCCTGGCCAGGTGGGAGGAAGGACTCTGACTAAGAAGGGATTGGGCAAGCCTGGGAGCCAGGAGCTATAGAGAAGTGGCATACTGAGAGGAACCCCCAGGAACTGTATGCAGAGCCTGTGCCTGCCTGATGTTACAGCTGGATGCAGGTCTCTGGGGGACTTATGGGAGAGCAGCAGCAGCTGGGCAGGGAGTCAGTGCAGCAGGGCCCCACTGACTGAGACTAACTGAGTCTGGCCTGTAACCCAGCAAGCTCCTGACTGGACTGGAGAGGGCCCCTCCGGGCATTAGGCCCGAAGATCCCTGCTGCTCAGTTGGACCGCCCCAGAGACTTTAACATTTCTCACATGAACGGTGACTTTTTAAGGCTCTGTACCTGGAGTATTTGCACCCTTTCCTGCCAGTCCTAGTAAAATATCTTTTCCATTAGCCATACATCTGAATGGGACCCACCATGGCTAGCATCTGTAAGGCCTAGCTGCCGAAGCACCTACAGTACTTGCTTCTGAGCTGCAGTACACCTCATATGCACGTAACACCCGTAGGGCTTGATGTATGCCAGCATTGAGCCATTATAATAATTACAGTTGGCAAAAGTCCCTCTTCCCGTGTGTGCAGTTTGTAAACTGCTTTTCTGTTCCCTCTGCTTTTTCAGTCACTGTCCCAAAAGCCACAGCAGGGGTGTATACATGAGCAGCTCCATCTGCTGAATGGGGCGGAAGATGGGTCCATTGCTTAGGGCAGTAGCCAGAAAAGCTCGGTTCACGTCCTTGCTCTTCCATGGCCTGCCTGACCTTGGGCAAGTGCCACCAAGGGCCATAGGCAGACATTGCAATAACTTTTAGGGCATTCACGACCCTGAATTAGGCACCAAGACTCCTAATACAGTGCGGGGGGAGGGGGAGAGCTAAGCATGGGCTTCACAAAAGCCAGCACACTGAGTTGAGAGAAACCCAGGTTAACCAATGGAAGATGCCAAAGAAGCTGGACGTGTCCTAAATCCCGCCTCACTCTCAAAGAATTAGGCACTTAAGTTGGGCTGCAGGGAGGTGTCTGTCTCTGCTAGTGAGTCTCAACCATGACTGCTTCTGGAGTTGGGCTTGTGAAGAATAGGAGGACCAGTGGTTAGGTACTTACTTGGGATGTAGGAGACCCCATCCTTCCAGGCTGCTTCTATCTGACAAGACGGGCGCTGAATGGGGGGGCTGGGGACTCCCGCCTGGCCTGGCCAGTGCATAATGGCGGCTGGGGGAGACTAAACCTCCCCAACCATCATGGGGGTAGGGAGGGAGGCAGTGGGAGATGAACGCATAGGCCCATAGGACCTGTACCCAGGAGACCTAGCCAATTTGGGGCCCTGGAAACCCCCCCCCCCCCATGTCCCAGGAGCGGGGGAGCATGAGACCAGTGAGCCGGAGCATGGCCTCGGCCGGAAGGGGGCAGGGGCCAGACGGCTCGGCTGGAAAAGGCAGGACACGGGCTAGCCTCCCCAAGGGGAAGCGTCACCCACCGCCCATGGTCTCTTGCCTCTCAGGAGAGTGTGCAAACCACTAAACTAGGGGCTATTCTGACGTGGGGGCTCCCTCAAGCTCTCCTGCTGAAGCCTTTCAATGGCGGCAAACTAATTAAAGAGTCACTGGGCCAGCAAGTGAGACTGCCTCCAGCCTGGGTTGGAGGGGGAGGAGGCATATCTAGCAGGTGGAAGACCCATGATCCAGTGCCCCTGCTCCAATGACACGTTAATTAATTAGCCAACGAGCAATAGTTTCCAAAGGTGAGCCTGAGGTTGCTCCACATCAGATTATCCCATAGCTCAGTGGCCAGAGCACTCATCTGACAGATGGCAGAACCCTGCTTAAGTCCCTTCTCTTAATTAGGCAGGGGGAGAACTGACGGGCGGGGGCGCGGGGGGGGGGTGAGTGTTCTAACCCTCTGGGCTAAAGGTTATGCGGGGGCTCGCCTTTGGCAGTTCTGTGTGGCATCAGGAGGTCTCTGAGCATGCCCGGCACATCAGGCCCTGCAGGCAAATCAGGTGGAGGCACATCTTTGTGAATTGCTCTGAGGCTAAGGCCTCTGGCCTCCTGGCGTGGCACTGCAGAGCACAAGTCTAGAGGCAGAACCATAGGTGGACAGGAAACTTTTACAGCAAAAACATAGGCACTGGGTGGGTTGGGTGGCAGCTGAGCAGCGATGCCAGTGAATGCCTAACTCAGGGATTTAGGTGCCTAACATGGCAGATGGGTGCCTAAGGCCCTTTGTGATGCTAGCCCTTAGTTCTGCTGTGCCTTAGTGCCACATTTGTAAAATGGGGATAACAGCGCTGCCCAGCCTCATGGGTTGAGGGTAAATCCTTTAATGACTGAGAGGTGCTCATCAGTAATGATAATGGGGGAGGGCGGGGTGGTGGTGTCAGTACCTAAGATAGTGCTAGCCATGACTAGAATTATGTGCATAAATGCAGCACCACCAGCACATAAACATTCCCTAGAGCCTTAGACTGCCTTGATGAGAGTTAGTGCAATGAATTTACTGCCCTGTAAATCAGCTGCATGTTGTGTATGTATAAGCTGCTTAGCAGCTTTCACACTAGGCCCAATCCAGCTTGTGGCTACTATAAGGCCAAGAGCAGCTGCTGACTGCATCCTAATGGCATTTCCCCCCCACCGCCCGCAATACTGCAGCCCTGAGTCACCTTTCACACTGGTATGCACTGGGCCACAGGGGCGCTAAAACTATCCTCAGAGGTAACTAAATCTTCCCCCTTCGTGCCCTTCTGACCGTGCAGCAGTGAAGTGGGGGGAGATGCAGGGTCACACTCCTCCCCCCCCCCCAAATTTCTGCCTTCCATTTGGCAACAGCTAAATGTTCTGAGGGGACCCATTCAGAGGGGCTGCTGCAGCCTGACCCACAGAGAAGTGGGGGTGAGCAAGGCCTCAGGCTGCCTCTGGCCAGGACGCCCAGCACCGAGGAGGCAGCAGCTCCCCGTGGTGGCAGCATTCTCCGTGTGTTTGGGCTGCACAGGGAGGGAGGCGGCAGCAGAGCGGATGGCTGCCCCCCTGCTAACTACTTGGGGCTGCTTCTCTTTGTGATGCTGTGGTGACACAGACCCTGCCTCTCTTTGGCCAACGACCTGGTCCCAACCACTATCCTTTGTGCAGGGGAGGGGGGGGGGGGGCATCTTATAGGAACATTTGTTCCCAGCATGCTTTTTTGAAGCTGGCCCTTTAAATATGACAGAGCCAAGTGGCTGCAACCCTAATGTGGCCATTTTGCACCTGGCAGCTGTTTGCTGTCTCTGTCTCTCCCAGCTGATAAGCATTCTCTGGTCCTTGTGTTTCCTCCTCCCTTTTCAGTTCCTGAGGAGATGGTACAAATACTCCTAGTGTTTCTTCTCTCTTTTACAAAACTGCTTTTTAGTGGTTTCATCTAGTGCTGGGGCATAGGCAGGGACATTAGACCCAAAATGTTTCAAATAGTGCATCTGGCATGTGGGAAATAATTTCAGTCTAAAAATAGTCTTAAGGGGGACTTAGAGACGCACAGACTACACTGGGCCTGTGCCCTCGGATGAATTCCACCCTAAATGCATTAGCAGGAAATCCCAAATCTAATGCCACTTTCCTATATAGTATTTAAATTCTGGAACATTAAAAAAACTTTACTTAAACTTAAGTTCCACTCTGTATAAATTGTGAAAAGAGCCACTCTATAGCTCATTTCTCTATATACACAAGTTAGCCCTAAGAAAGGTATCGGATTAAGAAATAGTTCAACCTTGCTGCAAAGACCATTTTAATTAAGGTTATTTATTCTCTTTATCAGCGCGAACTCTATGCTTTTCCCAACAGGAAATTTCCAAGCCCAGTCATCCCAGCTGGGTCCAAATGTAGAGGCATAGTGTTTAATCCTCTTTGGAGGATGCTGGTTTCACAGCAGGACTGGAGGAGGGAGGCAGGTTTTAACTCTGCATACTATATGTTGTAAAACCAATATAGCCTGGAAATTCTTGTTCATTGCTTCCTCTCACATGTGTAGAAAGCTCTCAGCCTCTGAAGTCACATATCTGTGACTAAGACCCAAATTGAGGGATACAACTGAAATGGGCCAGAAGGAAGCTTGCAACGATGCAGAGATATGTGTAGTTTCCTCTAAGCCCAGCTTCACAGATTGTCATTTCTGATGTCAATAACTCATAGTAACAAATAGAGAGGTGAAGTCAGTCTTGTGAGAGAGGGAGATATGTTTGAATTTAAAATGACTAACACTTCATTTCTGTCAACCAGGTAAGGTGGGGGAGGGTGAGTTTTTGTGGCAGGGGATTTTTTAAACACTGATCATAGGTCACCTTATCCTATTTCTTCCAGTTTGTGAGTAAGAAACAGTGCTGCCAATGGCAGTGTAATATTGATTCAGTACTTTGAACTAGTATCAGAGGGGTAGCCGTGAATCTTAAAGGTGCCACTGGACCCTCTGTTACTTTGAACTAGTGCTAGTTCCAACTGGAATGGACAGGCACTTCTGAAAAGTGAAGACAGAGACAGTGTTAGGAAAAGAATTCATAGTGAATCTAGGCACGGAGGTTTTTTCTCTAAGTCTTATGGCTAACTCGCTCAATTTTCTTCAGGAGCAATACAATAGCACTTTCCAGAAAACTAGCTGCAGCAGAATATTTATTAGTAGGCAGGAACATTTAGGGGCTTCAATAGGGAAATTTTTGTGAACCTTGGTATTCACCATACACTGATGTTCATTAAGATTGTTCAAGGTTACGCATTTATATAAGAAAAACAATTCAGAGTTCGGTGCAATCAGTAATTCCAGTATGAAAAAGCACCATGTCACAAAACAGTTTACAATACAAAATTCTTCAAAAATCTAACATTTAAAAAACAATATTTGTTCAACAATAATAATACAGTAAAAAATTCTTATTTCCCTTCAAACAATACTGCTCATATGTTTGGCACTGAAAAAGAAACTGTCACAAATGTATCTTTTTTAACCACACAATTCTGTTTTATGTGTGTTTGTATAACAAGGAAAAACAGTTGCTAAATTTATCATTTTGCCAGATGCATTTTAAACTGTTTTCTCATAAAAACATCTGTAAGATGCAGTGGCACAGTGTGCAAAATGGATCCATATTCCTCTCAGAAAATTTGTTAAATATCGGGATTGGTCCATCCCAAAATCCTGGATGTGAGCACCCCCAAACTTTAAAGGAATGTGGATCTAAACTTCATAATTGGTCCCATCTGGGTAATGGGCTGAACCTAAACCCTAGCTCAGTCCAAACACCCTGACTAGGATTCAAACCCATTAGCAGTTCAGGCTCATTCGTATTTAAATGATACAGTTTTTAAGTCAGTTACCCACACCAGCATGAAAAAAGGACTACGCTAGGCTAAGCTAAGGTAGTAACCCATTAATTTTGTTTTGTGAGCACTCCTCACTGCTATTTCATCACCAGGGTCACATGGGAAGGGAGGCATAAGTCTATGGGGAAGACTTCCGAGTCTTGCCCTCATGGCAACCTGGTCACAGGCATGTACCACTGGGAGCAGCACAGAATGTGTGATCAAAAAAGCTTGAAGTTGAGAGATAAATACACAAAAATAGACTTTTCAGGAAAAGTCTGTGTGTGTTTTAAACTAACCCCTACTAAAAATAAGATGCAGCTTTTGTACACGATGTAAACCAATTGCATCGTTATAATGACTGTCTGCCGCTGCACAAAGGAAAAGTGAACAGGAACATGCATTTCTTAGTTCTGTTTCTATGAACAACAACAAAAGAAGTCAGTTTAAATAGTTTGTACATCTTACAACAAAGATGCCGTTTCTAAAACACATTACCACACATTAGTACAGTCTTTAAAAAATGCGAACTAGTGCTGCTAAGACTTCCATAAAACTGCATGTCATATATACAGAAGAAAATGTCTGACATATTGGAAAGGATAGTCAATAAAAAAATAAAACATAATGCAGGTACATTAGCAGAATAAGAAAAGTTTACTCCTTTCACATTAAAAATTCCAGAAATGTCCTAAACATTTATAAAATAGCAAACAGTGATCATGCTTAGAAACACAGACTATATACACTAGTGCCTATCCAACTCCTTCTCCCTTTTAATTTAATTGGCTGTTTACCAATTTCATTTCAGAGATTTGCTTTAACCACTGACCCTGAACATTTCTAACACATACCTATGAATAATAACTAGGGCCCAAATCCTGAAGTCTTTCCACTGGCAAAGCTCTCACCGATGTCACTTTCATTGAGTTTTGTCTGCGTAAGAACTGAGTAAAGTCTCACAATGTGGCCAAATGAGTTTGCAGCAGAAACAAAAAAGGTGACCCACAGCGTTCTGATGTGAATATACATAGAAGACCAATGATTTCAGACAGCTGTAATAAAACACTGCAGATTGCACTAGTTTAATTAATATTTGCCCTTCTTTCGGAATTTAACATTTCTTCCTTGGGTTACATCGATTAGGTTACAAAGGGGTATTTCAATTTTCCAACCTAAGAGATGAAGATGCAAGTGGTCGACTTGTGGAAAGCCCACTGACTTCAATGGGGGAGGGGTATAGTATAGTATACATACACAATTGGGCCCTAAATTTTTACCCCTTAGACCTGTATGTTCATAACTGGTAATGTTATTAAACTGATCAGCCTCAAGTGTTTTTGCCAAAGTATAATACTGATCACCCCTTTAAAGTTAAAGTTAAATAGGACTGAATCTGCAGAACCATAAAAGGGAAAACTGCAAAACCCAGAGAGGCTGGCATGGGTGAATGGAGGAATTAACAAGTACTAATACAAGAAACAAGTCAAACCAATCACAAGTTCAACCCTATGCAGCAAACATTGTGCAGACAAAAACAAAATAAAACAAAAAGCCAACAAGAAACAACAAAAACAATCCCTAGACCAATTTAAAACTCCATTTTTACTACACACAACCCACTTCTGTTACTCAGGCAAAGCTCCCACTGAGATCAATGGAAGTTTTGCTGGAGTAAGAACTAAAAATAAAAACAGCCGGACTGGATCTAGTAAAATGGATTTCACTCTGTTTCAAAACAGCTCTGAGAAAAACAACACAATAAACAGAAATGTTAATAAAGGAATTAAATAATAAAATAAAAAAGAACACAATCATCTCAAGCATTAAAATGGCCAGCATGAGACGCAAAATAGTTCATTGGCCTCTTTAGATCTTTATCAGCTTGAACCTCTGTTGTTTTTTTCCCTCCAAACACTTTACAAATCAGGTTTTGGCTGCAGTGGAAATGCTAATAGTTTAATTGCAGAGGATACATGAGAAAATAAAAAAACACAATCTCCCAACAAATGATTGTGTAGGGCTCCACTAATCGTCACACAGCGGGTATCCAAGTTGTAGAGCAAATGCAGGTTTAGCATTAAAGCAGATTTTCTCAGACAGTTTTGCTAATCATCATCATCTGCTCCTTCAGTGTTCAAGGTGGCCATCAAGTCAATCAAGTGACCATGGCCTGGCTCTTTGGGCAGATGGGATGAGAATTCTCTGAAAAGCACAACGTTGTCTAACTCTGCCCTTGTTGAAATAACTAGTAAAACTCCATCAACTTCAACAGGTATAGAGCTAGGCCAATGCTGAGGACTCTTGAAAATGCCATCCACACTCTTCACTTCAATGTTCTTATTGGGGGAGAACAGCAAAGAAAAGATCTTTAATATGTAGGGTTGAGCTTGTGTCCGAGTATGTGTTAGCATTAAATCGTTATTGAAGGCTCAGAAGGGCCCAGGCATGATCAGGGTTCGCTAGTGCTAGATCCTGACACTAGAGCTATACAACAAACTGAATTTTTTTTGGTTTGGGGTCTGAACTGAAAGAAAAAAAATTAGTCTGCGTCAAACAAGCTGTTTTGTTTTGGCTTTGAGGGTTTTTTTTTTTTTAAAAGATTAATGAAGTTGTAGTGTCAAAACGAAAAGGCATTTTACACTGAAAAATCCAAACGTTTTGTTTTAAAAATGTCAAACGAAACATAACATTTAGATTTTTTTCAGGATTTTGTTTGTGTTTTTTGACTGAAACAGTTTGGCACAAATCGATGAAATGTTTCAGTCAACCCAAATCTGCATTTTTCAATGGGAAAAGTTTCTGATGAAAATGTTTGTCTTGGTCTAGCTGACACGTAGGAAGACCCTGTCCCAACCCTGAAGAAATCAATACTCTATAAGCCATAGGGATGGCTAACAAAACTGATTAGCTTCAGTTTGCAGCAGATTAATAGAAACAAAATAATTTAACCCACAAATTGTTTCAGATGATTAGAGTTTTGTTCAGTATTTAATAATAATAAATATTGTGGTTTGGTGAGCAGCACACAACAACACAGGCTCCCAGACCTGGTCCTGCCCCACAAAAGTCGACCCACAGAGATGCAGCAGTACCAGCACTTCCAGATGTCAAAGGCATAGGGCTAGTGCCTCTCATTCACTGATTGGGAGGGGAAGAGTTGTCAAATGGATCATGGTAATTAAGTACTGTATGTAGATGAGAATCCAAACCCAGACTTGACTCAGCCTAATATAGTCTAATACTCTGAGTGCCTGTGCTGAGGAAGCTTTTTTGAGGATTACACTGGAGTGGACAGGGGAATGTCCATTTACCTCACAGTTAATGAGCACAACTACAAGGTGGGCAAAACTTTACCTCAGAATATGGAACTAACCAACTGAATTGAAAAATTCTCCAATGTAAAGCTTTGTTGAGGGACACAGAATTCTCATTTTTCGTACATTGATTTTCCTGGGTCTTTCACGCAGGGAGAAATTCACCCCTGGGCAAATGCTAGACCTTAACTGGGCCTGAAGTGGTGCAAAGGTTCTGCATGGCCTTTAGTCCAGGAATGAATGTCACCTGTAGTGAATTCAAACCTTGATCTCTGGAAAAAGGCACAATTAACATACGTTCATTTTTCTGATCTTTTCATATTGTTCACTATATATGAGAGATCTCATTTGTGTTGTTCATTGTGTATTAAACATTTTAGGAGGGATTTCTTAATCCCTACTGTACAATTAAATAATGCTATGTTCTGGGGCAGGAATTTAATATGTGCATTCTCAAAGAAATGCATCAAATCTATATGGATATTATTTTGCTTCATAGACTAACATAATTAAAGGTGGGCAGAGCAGGTTCTGAAAAGTTTGTGCATCTTATACCTCTGAAATGTAGCACCAACCTCAGCTCCAAAACTATCTCCACCTAAAACCATACAGATTCTTAAAAACCCAATACCACCAGCCAAAGTCACACTGAAAGGAGAGATACAGTGAGATAGTCATATATATTATAGTCAGATACAGTCTCATAGGGTAGAAGTGGTGGAAAGACATAGATCCACCTTTCAAAATGACCCGAATACATATATAACATCTCCTGCAGTGTTCTTTATTTCTAGAGTGTGAATGTATTTCATGCTGATTTGCAGACCCTTCTTCACTTTTTTCCTTATGTTTTAAAAATGGCTGTTTACTTTAAGTGCAATATGTCTCTGAACATTTTCTGTGAAATAGGCATCATGGGGTTCTATGTCCATTGCTTCATAATAATTGTATATCAAATGTTCTCAATTTACAAGTAAAGATTTTTTTCAAGGCCAGCTTGAAAACTAAAGCTGGTCTTCAAAAGTCAAGCTGAGTTCTCTCCTTCTTGTGTATGATGATGGCGAACAAAGTTCTGCAGGCCAAATTATGCCCTCAGTGACACCTGTGAAATGCCATTATCTTCCAATTATGCCCTTAGTGACATCTGCTAACCTGGCTGGAGTTCTAATTGGAGCACAGTAAACAATTCTGTTGATGATGCACATGAAGGCACAAAATCCACCTGCCTCTCCTCCTGATGTGGATTCTGAGGCAAAAAGTATTAAAAACTTATTTATGTCACTGCAGTCAGTAGCTCTGACTCTGACTAGACACGGGGAGCAGATCTACTGAGTTAGAAGGTGCCGTTTTTTATGTAGTAATATCTAGGGTTGGAAGGATTTGATTTAAAATATATATATATTTCTATTGATAAGGAAAATTTACAGAAAAGCAAAGTAAGAAAAATGCTGCTTGAGACCTTATTAGAGTTTGATTTAAGGATATGTACTTTGTGTATTTTTGACATGTGATGTTGACAATTTGTGTTTTTAACAGTTATAAAGCTTTAACATTTTGACGGTCAACATCTGCTGTCATTAAATAATTATTGCCTGATCACCCATATTGTCTGATTCCACCCACACCCTCCCCCCACCATTTCCCACAACTGTGAAAATTTCAAGAGATAAATAGATAAACATAGAACAAATTCTTAAAAATAAGCATTGATCAGTAAAAATTATATTAAAAAATTCAAAATTCTGCCAAGCCTAGTCGAATCTCAGTGAGAGACCACACTTTGGGCCTGATTCTCCACTGTTTTACATCTTGGGTAGCCATTTACAACTGTGCACAGGTGTAAATGACAACACAATATTCAAGGCAGGGCCCTTTGTCTTTAAAACAGCTAGTAAACAACACACAAATACACCAAAAATGTGCCAGTGCACCATGGGGAAAATATTAGAGAAGCAGAACTAATTATCTCACTCTTCTCACAAGCACCTGCTGTGATCCTGTAGCTTGTTGGAAATATACTTGGTTTTGGTGGTAGAGATAATAAGGTTCCAACCTACTGTTCTACCTTTGTCCCTTCACCCTTGAGTGTTGTTTGTCCAGTGTTTGCAAAGCTTCTTTATGCTTTTATAATTATATAGTGTCCTTAACATCTATAAAAATCAATTTCCCCTTCTTTAAATATGTTAAATAAAGTATAAATGTACAGTGAAACACAGAGCAAATATAGATCCAGGATACTTAGGGTTAGAAGGGACCACAAGGGTCATCTAGTTTAACCCCTGCAAAGATCCAGCCTGCTTTTGAAAACTTCCACTGAAGAAGCTTCCACAACCTCCCGAGGTGTCTGTTCCATTGCCCTACTGTTCTTACACTTAGCAGATTTAGATTAAATCTCAGGAAAAACTTCCTGAGATTTAATCTAAATCTGCTATGCTATAGTTGGAAGCCCTACTTAGCAAACAGTGGGTAAATATTACTTCCAGCAGATCTTGCACCTGTCACTTCATCTTGCAGCCAACAGACCAACCCACCACAGGTACCAACTGAATCAGCAGAGTTATGTAGAAAAGGTGGTTCGTAACAGTGATTCATTAGAAAAAAGACCCTAGCCTCAAGCTCACACTTCCACCGGCATAGGGTGTAACTACACTCTACTCTAGTGTTAGTACACCAGGCTGCAATATGAAACATCTAGGAATTATGGCTGGCTGGTGGCCTCTGCTACTGAAGTTTCCCTTACCTTGACTGGGCTGCTCTGCTCATGTTGCTGTGCTTTTTCCTGAGTTCACAAAATAAGCATTGGTTTAGAAAATGGGACACATCTCAGAGCTTACAAAGTTAGCTTTGAATGTACAGGTTTACCTCATAGAGTCATAGACTTTAAAGGTCAGAAGGGACCATTGTGATCATCTAGTGGGACATCTTGCACATTGCAGGCCACAGAACTTCATCAAGTACCACATTAGCAAGTACAAATCTACTGAGAAAGGTGTGGGGAACAGTTATGTTTTTAGATCATCATAGTATAATTGTCTCCAGGTGCACAGCTTATACATGTCAAGGTGCACTTATATATCTTCCATTTAAAGTAGTTATATACATAGTTTCCTGTTGTTCTAAAACAATGATAATGTTTAGAATATTTAAACATGAGAGAGTGTAGAGGTCAAATACTATACCAGATAATAATGAAGCATGAGGCAACTCAACAATGATGGTGAGAAATGTTCAAAAGTCATAAGCTTAATAGGAAGTATACTACAACTTTACCTGAAGGTCTCAGAGGACCTCCAAATCCTTTGGGTTCATGGGGTTTCAGATGTTGGAAGAGGGTTGTGCTTCATTTCCCTCAAACCCAGAGTGCCCCAAAGAGTATGCTACCTGGCTTTACAGGGGCTGTGTTTCAAGTTCCCAATTTCCGAGCTCAGTAAAGTGAATACTGAATGGCTTTACAGCTTGGCTGCTATAGTTTCTGTTCTGCTATAGTTTCTGCTATAGTTCTGCACAGATGACTGGTACTCTCCTTCAAGGGCAAGCCCCCAGCAAAGAACTAACACCATTTCCGTTCACTAGGAATTCCATGTAAATAGAGTTCTAATTTACCCTTTTACGGTTGCTAGGTCTACATGCTAGACACAAAACACTAAACATTTTTGGATGCCAGATCAGCCAAGTTTACCTATCAAACAAACACAAGTATTATTGAAAATGTATCTACAAAGTTACAGTAAGTGGTATCAAGCAGCCTGTACTGTCTACAGTCTGAGATGCGGATACTTTCATTCCCTTAAAAATGGCTATGCTGCTGTGACATTTTGTTTTGGTCATTCTTTTTTTGAGAGATCACTGTAGGTAATAACGACAATTAGCAAGACAATAAAGAAATGCTGCATACCAGTACTGTGTTTGTTTTGTTAGCCAATAAACTGCAGATATTCATTTAACAAATTCAATTATCGATCATTTTAAAAATATCTACAATTTTTACTTGAAGAGTAAGAAAGGAACAGTTAATATTTTGAAACAAAATAAATTGTGAAAGGCAGGCAGAAATAAGGAATAATCTTCATGCATTTTGTAAATGTTTATACAATAACCATATCTCCAGTTATTTATGTCCTCTGCAGCTGTGGGTTACATTCCTAGTCTTTCAGTGGAAAGAATTACAACTCCACTGGCCTGGGGTCATATCACAGGTTGCATTTTCAAGCACATAGTTTAAAGTACTAATACACAAATTGATTCTGTCAAAAAACAGCCAAACACCAAATTGAGGAACTAGGTTCTGGGCCAAAGGATTTTCATAGTACAAAAAAAAGAGATGGAAGGCAGCTGCTTAAAAAAAGCAAAATTTTAATAGTTTCAGTCACATGCAACTGCTTTCACTGTATTAAAAACAAACTAATTGTAGGAGCTAGCCACTTTGCATACTTTACTTCAACTTTAATAAATGTCAATTTTTCTAGCTTGTCTGCTTTTGATCCACAAGCCTGCAATGATACCTGGGATTGGAATTTTTCAATGTGTATTCAGATTTCTAGAAAATTTATATTCCAATTTATTTTTCTTACATAGTGGATGTGATGAAATGACCCAAAGAAGGGCTTTGATACAGTGACACTAATTGCTTATGTTTGATGAAGGAGCAGATCCTTAGTGGGTGTAAATCAGTGTAGACCCATTCACCTTAATGCAGCAATTTACAACAACCAAGGATCTAGCCAGATTTGTCCAAATGAAAAATGGCCCTCCAGGCAATAAGGAGAGAACTGACCTTTGATTCAGTATGAGGAGATCTCAGCAGATTTCTTCTAGGGCCAAGGCCTCTCTGAGGTCTATTTCTGACAAACACAGAAAATTATCTTGAAGAGCACAAGTGCTTTAAAGGTTCTGTTTTGTGCATAGTATTTCCAGTGGGGTGTGGATAAGACAGGGATGGGAAATAGGCAAAAAACATTTCAGCCAACCAGCAAATTTCACTGTAGTATTTCCATGACTGTGCTAAAAGCTAAAAAAGTTATGTATTGAACCTGCACTTGTGTGTGCCTCGGTCTGTCTGTCTCTCACACATAACTCTGTTTGGTCTTTTAGCTCATTTAGCAGGAGAATTACATCAATGGCATTTCTGTTTAAATTGAAAATGATTCTGGATAAGCCCTTTAGGTCATCCGAGACAAAGAAATGGGCCTGATGACCTTTTATTCAGGATTGCTTTGCCACTTACAGTAAATTTGAAAGATCTTATTAACTATGTTATCTATAATTAATTTTCACTGTGCTCCATATGTTAAGCATGACAGAGCAAAATGGTATTGAGAATTAAGTCAAGGATCTTTTTCCTTCCTAAATTACTGTATATATGTTCTCCTAGCTAGTGATCAGCAAAAACTTGTTAATATATTCTACTGCTTTTTCCTGATAGCTAATCAGCATTTAACTAGTTTGCAGCAGCAGATCTAACCTATTTTACTCAGTTTATTTTAAATTAAGGCTAGTTGAGGTTTAGCATCTACAAGGTCACTTAATAGAATATCAACCTCGCTCCTCATTATACTATAACAGTCTCACAAGTTCCTGATATTGGGCAGTGACTGCAGTGATATATCACCTACCATATCACAAAGCAGACTCAACAAATGACAGGTTATCTCAAACTCGGTCAGCATAGTACCTCCCGTTGCTAAGCTTTTTTGCCAAAGCAGCGCTTGCAAATTCCTTAAGGGATCCCAAACGTACACACTGCTTGGAATATAGTGACCCTGACCAAATGAAAGAATTTTGCAGCAGCAAGTTTCAGAAATCCTTTTGCATCCAAGAGAAAAGATAAACATTCAACAGTTTTCTCTTACATCTAATTTTTTTAAAACATTTATATATATATAAATATATTATTAAGCGTACCATGTCCTTGTTTCAGTACAGATCTTTCAACCCCACTAAAGTAAATGAAGTATGAATTCTACAATTCTAGCTTTAAAACAGTTTGTGATAGTAGCTCTCCAACCTTTAGAAGCAGACACAGGAACCGCATTATCTATGTGCACAGAGAGAGAGAGAGAAAAAAAAGTCCAGTCTAGACAAGAACATTCATAACAGTGGACATGTCTCAGTGTCAGCTGCTTAAGGTTGCACAATGTTATTTCTTAGCTCAACTCCCAGTCTCCTGCAGTAGAAACTGCTTTATTACTAATCTGAAAATCTTTCATTCAACGCACATCTCCCTTAAATTTGTGTTCAATACTCAGTTTGTAATATACACAACTACACTTACTAATTCCAAATGGCAACAGGTAACATCCATCTGTTTTTTTTGTTTTTTGTATTAATCAGGATTATAAATTGTGTTTGATTTCCAGATAAAACCGTGTTAAATCAACCAGCACAAGCCTGTTAAAAAAACAGCTGATCATTTCCCCCCCCTTCTCAATGCACCTTAAAAACTTTCACAGTATAGAAACAACGTGGCATTGTAGGGAGATTGAAGTAGGCTAGAACTTGCTAATTTATTGTATTAACACTTCTTACTCATCCTGTCTTGTAGTTTCACTTGTGCCTGCTGGATAAAAAAAGACTGTACAAATCAAATACTGCACCTGTTGTAACACCTTGCACTTCAACCACTATTGTGCTTCAGATCCTGTGGGTGAATTTTCAGCTATTAAAACAGCATTCTAAAATCTGGCAATAATGTGTTGCTGAAGGTTTCTTCCTTCTTGTTGTTTACTTTTGAGAGCGGACAAATTGAACAAAATAAAATCTTCTAAACAAGTTAACACCACAATGTCCATTTAAAACAGTATTCTGTCTGTGTTCTGGACAAACTATTAAGAGCATTCAGCATTCTTATAATTAATCCACAACAAAAGAAGCTAAAAGATGCCACAAAAGAAGGCATAATTGGTCATACAGAGGCAACACCACCATGAATGTTGTTTGGCAAAAAAAACAAAACAAAAAGCAGATACATAATTCATCCAAAGAACTGTTTTAGAATTGCCCTGCACTGCTAGGATCACACTGAAGGAGACGGACTATGGATGGATCACTCTTGGCTCCTCGGATGAACTCTTCCAGAGAGAGTTTGCCTAATAAAAAAAAATCATAAATGTTTGTTTAGCATTATAAAATGCACTAATTAATCACAGCACATATGCAACGCTTTAACACTATGGATACACACGGAAATTTACAAATTGTCACTACAAGGAAAGCATGGGAAAATGGTTAGGCCTTGCAACCTCCCTGAAAGTAGCAAAATCTGGGCTCTGGTGAATCAGTATTGTGGGGAGAGACTTTCAGATTTGAAGAATCCTCTCTGAGGGCAGGTCTACACTATGGGGTTAAGTCAACTTAAGTTACGCAACTCCAGCTATGTGAATAATGTAGCTGGAGTCAATGTAGCTTAGGTCGACTCACTGCAGTGTCGACACCGCGCTGGGTTGATGGGAGAAACTCTCCCATCGACTTACCTTAGGCTTCTAGTTCCAGTCGTGTACCAGAGTCAACAGGAGAGCGATCTGCGGTCAATTTAGTGGGTCTTCACTAGACCCTCTAAATCAACTTACAGTGGATCGATTGCCGCAGCGTCGATCCATGGTAACTGTAGACATGCTCTGAAAATGCTCCCTCCATTTAAATGTGAGGGCTGGTGGCACAAGTGCTTTGGTTCTTTGCAATAGACCCAGAATCACAGGAGGAGACAGGCAGGCTCTAAAAGCTATGGACTTGCTCCGAGTACACACAAGTACCTTTTCCAAATGTATGTTTGAATTAAGGACCCATATCCATCTATTCACCTGGGGTTTCTTTAGGGTGCCCATTACAGTTGTATCTAGGTGCTGATTTGTAACTGCAGGTTTTATCACTACAGGGCAACCTCTATCTGAGACGCTTGTGTGCAATAGACCAGATAGAAAAACTTCCATTGGAATGGAGAATTGGTCTGAATTCAACAAGATGAAATTCGGTGAAGACAAATACAAAGGGCTTCACTTAGGAAGGAAAAAATCAAATGCACACCTACAAAGTGGGGAATAACTGGCTAGGTGATAGTACTGCTGAAAAGGATCTGGGGGTTATAGTGGATCACAAATTGAATATGAAATAATGTGACACAATTGCTAATAAGGCTGATATTCTGGAGGTGTATTAACAGGAGTGTCATATATAAGACACATAATTGTCCTGCTCTTCTCAGCACTGCTGAGGTCTCAGCTGGAGTACTGTGTCCAATTCTGGGTGCCACTCTTTGGGAAAGTTGTGGACAAATTGGAGAGAGTCCAGAGGAGAGCAACAAAAATGGTAAAAGGTTTAGAAAAGTTTACTTATGAGGAAAGGTTAAGAAAACTGGGCATGGTTAATCTTGAGAAAAGGACACTTGAGGGAGGACCTGATAAGTCTTCAAATACATTAAGGGCTGTTATAAAGAGGACGGTGATCAATTGTTCTCCATGTGTCCCCTCAAGGAGGAGAAGTAGTAATGGCCTTGATCTGCAGCAAGGGAGATTTAGGTTAGATATTAGGAAAAACTTTTAAACTATAAAGATAGTTAAGCTCTGGAATAGGCTTCCAAGAGAGGTTGTGGAATGCCCATCATTGGAGGTTTTTAAGAACAGGTTGGAGAAACACCTGTCAAGGATTGTCTGGGTTTACTTTATCCAGCACAGGGGACTGGGCTTGATGACTTCTTGACATCCCATCGAGCCCCACATTTCTATGATTCTATGACTTTCTGGCAAAAATAAAAAAAAAAATAAAAAAATCTGTTTCTGCAAAATCAAAATTTTCTATGGGAAAAAAAATCTTGATTTTGCTGAAATTTTGACTTTCCATTGGGAAAAACTGAAATAAAATATTTTAGATTGGGTTGAGTTGACCAGAATCAGATATTTCATTTTGTTGAACTGACCCAAAATGTTTTGTTTTGTTCAATAAAACATTGAACTGCATTTCCCTCTCAGCACATTACCTTATGGGATTTGTAGTTTGGGATTTGTAGATTTGGTCCCCCTTTCTCTCCTACTGCATGAGCTCCCCGGAGAAATACTTCTCCCATAATACAATGTGGATTTGTCTCTCACCTAAATTCCCATGAGGTAATATGCCACAACGGGAAATGCAATTTACTTTTGAACTGACTGCAAACAAAGCATTTCAATTTGGGAGTGTCAAAAAGTTTCATTTGGACTGAAAATGTCAAGAAGAAACATTTCTACATTTCCAAATCAAAACACTTCAGTATTTTTGTTCCCCCCCACAAACATTTTTTTTTTCTTCAAAATTTCAATTTCTTGTCCTGATTTGGGATGAAAACAAATGTTGAAATGTTGGAATTCCCTGTGGGACAGACATTCTGAATTTTGCTCAGCTCTAATTTGCATCTTCTCCAAAGGACATTGCCAACACCGCTCTGCAAACCAGATGGGCCTCTACTTTAGCATGGCAGTGTATGAGGCTGCAATGGGAGTTATTCAGAGTATTACTTGTATCCTACCACCAGAGGGCAGGGACCCAGGACAGCACTTGCTGAATGACTTGCCATATACCTTTGACATTCTGGTTCTACGTTGTTGCTGAGTTTTCTCCCTGTCTTTTCTAGAAAAGCCACAATCCTGCAAAGGTTTAGGCATGTGCTTAATAGAAGACCATGGGATTACTCATGGTGCACATAGATAAGCACATATCTAAGCCTTTGCTGGACTGGGCCTGTCGCATGTAAGCTCTTTGGGGCAGGCACTGTCTACTTCTATATGTTTGCACAATGCCTAGCACAATGGGTCTCCGATCCCGACTGCTCCATTTAAGTGTGACCACAATACTAATAAATCATAATAAGTAATGAAGACCAAATTTATCTGCTCAACAGGGAGTACAGTAGAAACTCAGCGTTACGAGCTGACTGGTCAACCACACACCTCATTTGGAACCGGAAGTACACAATCAGGCAGCAGCAGAGACCAAAAAAACCCAAACCCCCTCACCAAATACAGTACAGTATTGTGCTAAATTAAAAAAATAAAGGGAAAGTTTTAAAAAGAGATTTGTCAAGGCAAGGAAACTGTTTCTGTGACTTTCATTTAAATTCAAATGGTTAAAAGCAACATTTTCCTTCTGCATAGTAGTTTCAAAGCTGTATTAAATCAATGTTCAGTTAGTTGTAAACTTTTTGAGGAAAAAACACCATAACGTTTTTGTTCAGAGTTATGAACAACCTCCATTCCTGAGGTGTTTGCAACTCTGAGGTTCTACTATACTGCCATTTCCCCCAAAACAATGAGATTCCTAACATGCTTGATCAAAGCTCCTAATTCAATACACTCTTCCAGAGCCAGTTATCCTGCTGGACAGGGAATTTTAAAGGAGGCTAAAGGGAGACAGTGGCTTAGTTCCCACCAAACGACCTTAGGCTCCTTTGCACTGCTACAGACTAGGGACCGAATAGCTAGGTAGCAGTTCTGCTGAAAAGGACCTAGGGGTCACAGTGGACGAGAAGCTGGATATGAGTCAACAGTGTGCTCTTGTTGCCAAGAAGGCTAACGGCATTTTGGGCTGTATAAGTAGGGGCATTGCCAGCAGATCGAGGAACGTGATCGTTCCCCTTTATTCGACATTGGTGAGGCCTCATCTGGAATACTGTGTCCAGTTTTGGGCCCCACACTACAAGAAGGATGTGGAAAAATTGGAAAGAGTCCAGCGGAGGGCAACAAAAATGATTAGGGGTCTGGAGCACATGACTTATGAGGAGAGGCTGAGAGAACTGGGATTGTTTAGTCTCCAGAAGAGAAGAATGAGGGGGGATTTGATAGCAGCCTTCAACTACCTGAAGGGGGGTTCCAAAGAGGATGGAACTCGGCTGTTCTCAGTGGTGGCAGATGACAGAACAAGGAGCAATGGTCTCAAGTTGCAGTGGGGGAGGTCCAGGTTGGATATCAGGAAAAACTATTTCACTAGGAGGGTGGTGAAACACTGGAATGCGTTACCTAGGGAGGTGGTGGAGTCTCCTTCCTTGGAGGTTTTTAAGGCCCGGCTTGACAAAGCCCTGGCTGGGATGATTTAGCTGGGAATTGGTCCTGCTTTGAGCAGGGGGTTGGACTAGATGACCTCTTGAGGTCCCTTCCAACTCTGATATTCTATGATTCTATGAATACCCCAGCCCTAGTCTGTCTATTAAAGTGGCAAGACACAGTGGTCTAAGGAGCCAAGCACACCTGGATTCTAAACCCATGTCTCACACTGAAAGTCTCCACAATGATGAGCACCCGTACAAAAGCCTACAATAGATAGACTCCCATCTGAAAAACAGTGATAATATTTACTTTAAATTAACCTACTAACTTTACAAGGTTTCGTGGGGAGTCATATTCAATGTCTGTAAAGTGCTGTGAAGATGACAAAAGCTATATTGTCTAAGCCCGATGTACTTTTTTAAAACAGAACCACTTAAACTTAGCTGTTTAAGACCGAACACAAAGATTTTTAAAAAAACCAACAACTTCAAATCCAACCGCGGTCCAAATGTACACCACACCTCTTGCCATGAAATGTTGTGTACATGACTTCACTTTTGCAAACACTTCTGATTTTTCATTTAATTAATTTGCAGAACATAGGTTTCTAAGCAACAATTCTGCAGCATCAAGTCCCCTTTAAAAAGTCTGACCAATTTTAGAACTGTTTCACTTCAGTTTAATGAGGTTACATTTCCATAGCTATGGTATTCTACTAATTTCCTTTCTTTAAAGCAAAACTAAACCCTGAAATTCTGAAATCTGAAACATAAGATAAGGACATCAGTTTTCACACAGCCTCTTGGTTAGCTGTATAATTAGCATAGATAAATTAAATCTTTTCTTTCCCTCCTTGCAAGATGGATGCTGCAGGACTGCCTGAAAGCTGTAGATGTCTGCTAAGCAAGACTGTACAGAAGAAAGTAAACATTAGTATTATATTTACAATAAGGCAATGACATGAGTTAAATAGAAAAGACTCTAGAACAGACACTTTTCCAATAAGTAATGGCTTTTCATTCTTTATTGCTTTATAATGATTTTTTTTACTCAGCTGCTAACAACAATGTAGAGGGTTATTTTAGCACAAAGGGACTGCGTATACTGATGTGAGAGAGATCCCCGAGAGATTTCATACCTTGGAGTCTTCGCTTTCCTTCACCTTGTACAATTATTTACACCAATGCAGAGTGCGTGTTCTGCTGTGTTGGTTCTCCAGCATAACATAGATGGTTTGAAGGCTGTTTCTACATTACTGTAGCTGCCAGTGGCCCAACAAGGCAGCCATAGCTGCTAGATACCAGAGACACATAGGGTGTCCCAGACACACCCCTTTTCTTCTAGCCATGACTTCTCAGCTGACAACAGGTAGGGGTGGTGGTATAGGAGTATCAATACTAGCTCTATGACACTGTAGGATCCCTCTGTGCTGGGGCAGTCTTCCTCTAGATGGTTATGCCCCAAATCTGCCAGGAGGGCAATGTAAAGCAACCACATCATACCACGAGATCAGGGTTGTTTATGGCTAGATTCACAAAGAGGCAATAACGGCCTCTTTATGCACCTAAATCCAACATTTAGGTGTCACTGACATTCTCAAAACCACAGCTCAGATGCTGCCTAACCCTGCAGGCACCTAGGTTTTGCCTGGCAGGCACACACAAAGCTGCCCAAGTCCTGATACTGCCTCACAGCGCATACCAAAGCTCCAGGAGGATTCTCAAACTAGGTGTCTCCCCCACCTATTCTGCTTGTAGGACCTGATCCTGTTCTTACAGCATCCCTACCGGCTTGAGCCTTGGGTGAAAGATAGCTGGGGGTGAGCAGGCAGGGAATTTTTCATGTGTCCAGAACACCCAATAGCCCAGAGCCAGGGGCGGCTCCAGGCACCAGCACAGCAAGCATGTGCCTGGGGCAGCAAGCCGCAGGGGCGGCTTGCCGGTCACCATGAGGGCGGCATGCCTGCGGGAGGTCCACCTGTCCCACAGCTTCGGCAGCGAGTATGCTGGAGCCGTGGTACCGGCAGAAAACCTGCACAAACGCTGCCGAATCTGCGTTACCAGCGGACCGCCCGCAGGCGTGCCGCCGAAGGCCACCTGACTTCTGTGCTTGGGGCGGCAAAAATCATAGAGCAGCCCCTGCCCAGAGCACTCACCTGGGATGTGGGAAACCCTCTGCCCGATTTGAACTCAGAGCACCCACATTCCAGGAGAGGGCTCGAAAGAAGCAGGCTCTTGGTACTCAGGGGCAGGGCCATCCCTAGCTATTTTGGGGCCCTACGCAGTCCCCCGTGGGGGTGGGGCCCAGGCCTCCATTGGGGGGGGCAGGGCTGGCTTGGGGGACAGGGGGAACCACCCCCCAGCATTCACCGGCGGTGCAGCTGGGGCCAGGTCGCAAAGAGTCTGAGTCTCCCACATCCTAGGTGCATGCCCTGGCTAAGGGCTATAACTGGGTGGGTTTCTTTCTCTCTCTTGTGAAAACACACAAAGGGCTGACCTGGTTTAGGCATCTAACTCCAAGAGAGGTTTTTACGGCGGCAAATCCCGAGCAGAGATCGGCATCTTCCTCCAGCTCATCAGTCTGGTGCCTAGAGGGCCCGATCTTCGCCCAAAGCCCCGCCCCTTTCTTCTGCATTTCACTCCTGGATAGTTTAGGCAGCGCCCTGCTCAGCTTGCTGGCTTCAGAAGATCCCTCTCTTCTGTGCCTACCTTTCCCCATGTGCTATATGGGAGCCTGGGCACCTAACCTGGGGCTGAGGTTTCCACTAGGCAGCCTAGAAGTTAGGAGTAACAACGTTGAAGTCCCTTTGTGATCTAGCCTTTCATGTTTTCATCTTCAAGGCATTTTATAAACATTAACTAATAAACCCTCCCCAAACCTTCTTTGAGTTAGGTAAATGGAGAAACTGCAGCAGACAGGTTAAAGAGCCAAGTTCTGCTTTCAATTGTAGGCACTGGTAGAATCCAGAGCCTCTTTGCACTGAAGTCAGCAGAGCTAGAGCATAAGTGTCCTAAGTGACTTCCCCAAGGCCATAGCGGAGTCACTGCTTTAAATTCTAGCCCATGAAAGCTTATGCCCAAATAAATTTGTTAGCTGGTGCCACAAGGACTCCTCGTTGTTTTTGCTGATACAGACTAACATGGCTACCACCCTGAAACTACTGATTGACTTGACATGGGAGTGATCTCTCTTTACTTCCTCAATCAGTCTAGCTCTTTGATGGAAAGCCAGCTGTCAGTAACTGCAGAGTAGAGAGTGTTAAAGGGAAATGCCTAAGATTCCTACCATCTCGATTGGTGTCCATCTGACGGAAGATTTTCTCTGTCCTTTTCTCTGGTGTTGACTCATCTTCTGGCATCTTCATTACCGAAGAAACCATCTTATAGATTGCCTAAGTGAGGTGATAGAAGCAAAGTGTTGATAATAGATATCTGATCTGACTAGAATGGGGCAATTATTAGATGCTGAAAACAACAAACATAGCATCACATAAATCTCAGCCTGGATTCTCACCACAGATTCCTAGTGAGAGTGACAATGCACAGATCTATACATACATTTGCTCTTTTACACTGGAGACTTTCTGATAAATAACCTTGTTTCCTTATCTAGTTGCGGTTAATATAATTCTGGCTTTGGACCGAGGTTGTATTTTTCCCTATTACAATATGCTTCAGAACAATTTATCATACTTACAGCACATTGCTACAAATCATCAAAATGCATTAGATCAATAAACTAATGAATGGATGGTTCCAAATACAACATGATGCACACTGTGTCACTCAGGCAACTCTTTAATCTTTTTGCACATCCCTTCCCCAACCTCACACTCCATTCCCATTCCCCATTATTTACTTTGCCCCAATTCTGCTTCCTTTCCTCACTCTTTTGTCGGTTATTTTGTCAGTTTATACCGTAACTTTTCCAAGGGAGGGGGACCCATCTTATTGCATGCCTGTGAAGTGCCTAGCATATTACAAAATACGATATTTTACCGCACCAAGTTTTATATGTGCATAAACTGACAGATACAACAACCTCCAAAACTGTACTGTATCCAACATATTTTATGTATTTACTCTTCTATTTGTGATATATTATGTTCCTCTGCTATTCCTCCTATTAAGAGAGAGAGATTAGAGAATTTTAATCTTATGACAAAAAGAGCCATATTTTCTAAATTGGCTCCCTGAATTGTGCCTGCAAAATGTGGATACACTGACTGTGCATGCAAACCATGTATTTGCACATGCAAACTGGTATTTTTGCATGCAAAACAGGTAATTGTGCACCTAAGTCCCTATTTACACATGCACAAATACATGTTTTCCAGATACCTCAGGTGCACATGCAAAATTTGTAGCAGCCATTTTATAAATTGGCCCAAGACATCAACACTTTGGTTATTTCCTCTCCCCCTCTGATTGTTTTTCATCCTGGGTGTAGCCCCAAGATCTCTTAATTTAATTCCACTGTCCAGCTTGCCATCTGCCCCTTCATGAAGGCCCTTTGCACTGGAGGTTTTAACCATCAAGTCAAAGGAGACTCAAGGGAACTGCTTCTGGAGCACAGCAACACAGCTTCATCACCCGGAGGATACTGTTAAGCAATGCAAGACACTTCTGTCTCTGAATGATGAACGTCCTTCTTTCCCAGCATTCACAACTACTTCCCTTTTGTCGACAAAACCTGCTCACCTTTCAGAGCTCATAATTTCTAAATAACAAAGAATTACACCTTGAGAAAGACATTTGCCTGTTTAATTAAATATTCATCTGTTTGATGAATGCAATCAAACATCTGTCCCCTAGATTATGTCACTAACATTATGGCAACAGATTGCGCTGGGGGACCTCTAATAGTTCCTTGACTCAAGTTCTAAAAATGATTGTAGGTTCAGAAAAGGATGTTTCGATATTAATTGACAACTGAATAGTGAAAAGTGATGAGCACCTGATTCATTCATTTTTGCTTTGAGCAAGGGGTTGGACTAGATGACTTCCTGAGGTCCCTTCCAACCCTGATATTCTAGGATTATCATCATGATGTATAATGAAAGTGCCCAATGGCAGCAATGAGGATTGGAGTCTCACACTGCGGGATAATGTCTAAACACAGAAGAAGACACAGTGCCTATCCCAGAGAGGTTACAGTGTAACAGACACAAGAACAGAGAATGGAGGGATAACACACAAGCAAATGAACATGGTGATGGCAGGAATAGGGAGTGAAGAGGAAAAGGAAAGAAGGTGAAGGAGGACACTCAGCGCTTACACCTGCCTAGCTCTGGTTTGCAGAGATCACAGCAGCACTGATCCTTAGAAATCTGTCATTCGTTAAATAGCTAAACTTTTATTTAGAGGGGAGGTTAGTCCATCCCAGCATGTTAGAGCGCCGTATAGCATAAAGAGAAAGCGTGGGGCAAAATTACATTAGCTGGGCTCACAGTCACGGTTACACTTCAAGTAACCATAGTAAGAAAATGCAGATTTTTAGAACAAAATTGTTTAATGATGTCCTCATCCTACAGAGTTCCTTTAACATAAGAGTGTTAAAAGAATAATATATGAGATGTTCTAGGAGAGCCTGAGCATGATGGGAACAATAAAATGCTCCTTTTGTGCTGAAAATGATGTCTCTGATCAAATCTTTATGGCCTTACTCAGTTGTTCAGTGGGAAGTTTCCCTATGTAATGGCCAAGTGAAAACTGATTCCGAAACTCAGGATTTGCCCCTGTATTAATTGAGTGTAACTATACAGTGTTTTTCAATGAGAAAGCTCTCAAAGGAAGCAGATTTATGTAATAACGTGAAAATGTTCGGATAGTCCCTAATCTGGGACCAAATGCTGCTCAAATCTCTATATGTGCATGCAAGGGTGCAGGAGCCTTGTCCACTCCCTGTGCCTCCGGCATGGGACAGAGCATAACGGGAGTCCTTGGGCTCTTGGAACCATCACTAGTACTAATCACTGCTGATTGCTGACTATACACAACCTCCGTCTGTGCAGACTGTTCCTCACAGGCGCACAGCACTGGTTAGGGCAGCTAAAGTTGGCATAACTCTGGAGTAAAGAAAATCTTGATGGGGACCAAACTGGGTCCTGAGAGAAGCAGGAGCAGCTCTCTCGGAGGCCAAGGGGACATAGGCCAGGTATATATTTTATGACTTCATACGTTTTAAAAGCCAGAAGGGACCATCATGATCATCTAGTCTGACCTCCTACATAACACAGCCCATAGACCTTCACCCAGTAATCCCTGCATCAGGCATGTGGGGGTGGTTTGTGTGGGAGGGGAGAGAGCCAGGCTGGGGGGAGGGGGAAGTACACCAGTTTTATCTTACTCTGCTGTTGGCTGGTTTTCCTGCTGAACTCTCTCCCTTAGCTTTCCACATTTGCTGAGTGACAAATGGGTGCAAATTCCACTGCTTTGCCACTTACCCACCTGTTTATGACCAATTAACACCCAGCATATAACTGGCGCCATCCTTTATTCCACTGCTGAATTTGGCACAGCGACTTCCATGGGGGCTGCACCTGCTCCCTGCATTTGACAAAGTGTCTGAGAGCCAGTGATGGGGGTAGTGATGACAGCATGAATTTCTAGGGAATGTTTTTAACTGTACTAGAATCGAACAGAACACTATTCTTTCTATTTGACTTTCGTGTAGTTTTAGTACAGGGCATCTAATGAAGGGAACAAGGGCCTGATCCCCCACACACTGAAGTTCCATTGGGAGTTTTGCTACTGCCTTTAAAGGAAGCCACCTCAAGCCCAGTTTCTCCCCGGCTTACAGATCAGTTAGCTCACTAAAGGCTTGTCTTCACTACCAGCTAAATCAGTGCTGCTGCAATTGACGCAGCGGAGTCGATTTAGTGGGTCTAGTGAAGACACGATAAATCAATGTCAGAGTGCTCTCCCGTCAACTTCAGTACTCCCCTACCCCGAGAGGTGGAAGCTATGTCAACGGGAGACGCTTTCCTGTCGACATAGTGCAGTGTAGACACCGCTGTAAGTTGATCTAAGCTACGTCAACTTAAGTTATATAACTTACGTAACTTAACTCGTGTCACTTATCAGTTTACCTCATTAGTATAAAACAGGCCACTTCTGTTTTTTTTTTTTTTTTTTGTGACAGCTGAAAGTGCTACATTTGTCCCAGGGGAAGATTGGGAAGATGCCCTAGCAGCTCCACAGAATCAGGTTGTGTTGAAGTTTTACACTTATGGCAAAGTTTAAATCTCTTCACTTAAACCCTTAATTTTACTCAGGTCCTCACCAAACATGTTCTATTTCAGCAAGGGGGCAGACTCGAACTCTTTAGCTGGATTTCAGCTGTAGCTTGAATGGAGTTGTTTGTACTGTGGGCGGATGTATGCTGGAAGTGAAAAGGAGTTTGTTATGCAGGCGAGGAGTCTGAGAGGGCATATGGCATTGTAACATTTGGGTGGTAAAGCACTGTGACCCCAGTGGGAAACTGGGATGGAAGGAATCTTTCCACAAAGCTTTGTGGATGCTCTATGCCTGCTCCTGCACCCAAGAGGCTACAGTAGCCCATAAATTTGCTGTGATCCTCCTCTAGTGTGAGCAATAGTTACTCCAGCCATCAGCCCCTCCCCCCAACCCAGCCACAACATGCTGCCAACCTGCCATGCAGGGCCCCAGAAGGGGTCTTCCAGATCATGCCACCACCTTGGGGGCAATTCAATCCAAAATTCCTTTGGGGATGTGAGTGACTGACAAAAGTCATGACACTCAAAATTAAGCATCAAACTCCATCCTTACAGCAAAAATGAAATGCTGCAGCTTAATCTGAGAGAGCTAAAGGACTGGAGTTCTCACTCCCAACACGTATAGATTAAAACACAGCATTTTCCAAATATACTTTAGAAATAATTGTCTGGTTTAATAACTCCATAGCTGTGGCTAGTTCCAGAGTCTCTCACAACAGGACTTAATTGAGGCGCATGGAGGCTCTTTGTACAGGGCTGAATTTCATCCTGTGTGAGTCACTTGCTATGTGTTGCATGCAGCATGCTATAAATAGGGTTCAACATGAGAAAAGAGCTTTGCCAGCCAACCCATCAGCCTGAAGGGAATATGGAGTTCTACAGGCTGACTTGCACTGTCAGTGGTGTTCACCCCTTGGTGGATGGCCTGCACAAAAGCTCCTCAAGGCATGGGAGCCCCACAGTGCCCCTAGGACAGGGCTGAAAGGGAGTAACATGGGATTTCTGTGTCTAGTGGGAACCAAGATTGTGGTTTCCACGGTGGCTCTGAATAGGCTGAAACATGGGAGCACTGGAGCACAGGGCCATGGGGCAGGGCCATGAGATCCAGCAGCCAGGAACCTCCTCATAGGGGTGGTGGAAGCGGCTTCTATTGCAGCACCTAGGCTAGAGTAGCTGCTGAGCAGGGGCTGCAGTAGTGATTTTATTTCCTCTCCAATCCTGCACAGCTCCCCACAGAGCCTGCTAAGTTAGGTATTTGCAGGGCTGGGGAAAGGAAAATGTCACCTCAAGACAACTGGCAATTGGCTGGAGATGTTATTTCCAAAAGACTTAGGAATTTATCACATCCAGACATAGGCACCGACTCCATGGGTGCTCTGGGGCTGGAGCACCCACAGGAAAAAAAATAGTGGGTGCTCAGCACCCACCAGTCACCCGCCAAGCAGCTGTTTGGTGGGCCGCACAGATCAGCTCCTTCCCCTCCCCCCAGCACCTCCCACCCGCTGTTGCTAAGCTGCTTGGCAGAGAAGCGGGGGGCAGGAAGAGGCGGGGTGGAGCCTTGGGGAAAGGGGCAGAGTGGGAGCGGGGCTTCGAGGCCTCTCAGGGGTGCAGCACCCTCCAGGAAAGCTGAAAGTCAACGCCTGTGCAACCAGACACACACTGTAACTAAAATTATACCCTCTTTTTTCCCTGTGCACAGATCTGCCCAGTGTCTCTTCAGTCTCAGCTCTGCTGCTGATGCTATTGGTAAACGCCTTCTTACAGAGCGTGTGTAAGAGCAGGCACGTGAGCTTCCCTTCTCCCCACCCTGCACTGTGACCGAACTGATGTCATACAATAATAATACCTAGCACTTTTCATCAGTATAGCACGTCACATTCCAGGCTATGCTGCTATTTACGCCCACACTAGCTCGATGAGCACTCGTGCAAGTATGTGTACACGGGCAGGGGGTCACACCCCTATCTCGTAGTGCACACGTTGCTTAATAGCCAGGTGTTGAGGCACCTAAGTCCCTCTGTGGATCTGTGCCCAAGGGCTCTAAAGCACACAAAATCAGCAGACTGACAAAAAGAGAAACGAAATGTTTTTCATCTCCTTGATTTCACTTAAAGGAATCCCTGGGGCTCCTGGTAAGAACAGTGGAGGCGGGAGGGGGGATTTCCAATTAAATGATTTTCACATTGACGGTGTCCTTCTATGCATTAGCTTGATGCGTTGTCCTATGCAGAAAATCAGCCTAGAATATAATAAATCCTACTGTATCAATATGCAAATGTATCATAGATCAGAGACTTGTAATAGGTTCCTGAGGGATATATCAACGATGCAAGCATAGCTCTTTTTTTTTTTCTTCTCACAAAGAGAAGGATCCTGATGACTTATGTCCGAGTGGAACACATTTGATACAGGTTTCAGAGTTACAGCCGTGTTAGTCTGTATCCGCAAAAAGAAGAACAGGAGTACTTGTGGCACCTTAGAGACTAACAAATTTATTAGAGCATAAGCTTTCGTGGACTACAGTTTGAAAAACTTCAAAAACAGACTCCAAAGAGAGACTGCAGAGCTAGAATTGATATGCAAACTAGACACAATCAACTCCGGTTTGAATAAGGACTGGGAATGGCTGAGCCATTACAGACATTGACTCTATCTCCCCTTGTAAGTACTCTCACACCTATTATCAAACTGTCTGTACTGGCCTAGCTTGATTATCACTTCAAAAGGTTTTTTTTTTTTTTTTTTTTTTTTTCTCTTAATTAATTGGTCTCTCAGAGTTGGTAAGACAACTCCCACCTGTTTATGCTCTCTGTATGTGTGAGTATATATATCTCCTCAATATATGTTCCATTCTATATGCATCCGAAGAAGTGGGCTGTAGTCCACGAAAGCTTATGCTCTAATAAATTTGTTAGTCTCTAAGGTGCCACAAGTACTCCTGTTCTTCTTTTTACATTTGATACAGTATCCTCTATTCCCACAATTAAAAAACAACCAAACAGCCCCCCCACACACAACTTTGTTGAATTACAGCTCAGATTGTTAAAGTACATTTCTTATCAACTCAACCACTAAAAATTAATCTCCAGTAAGACAACAAAACATCCACATCAATCTCAGTTTCACATGCCCTTGCCACTCAAACACACTCACGGAGCCCTCCCCATCAAGCCTCAGCCCTCTGAAATATACAGATGAGAAGTGCTATAGAAATTTTATTAACGATGAGGTATGAAGCAAACTAGGGAAATGTGATCTAGATTAAATTACTATTAGGTGGGTGCACAGCTGTAGAAAGACCACACTCAAAGAGTAGTTATCAATGGTTTGCTTTCAAACTGGGAGGATGTATCTAGTGGGGTCCTGCAACGGGCTGTTCTAGGTCCGGTATTCTTAAACATTTTCATTAATGACTGGGATAACGGAGTGGAGAGCATACTGATAACATTTGCAAATGACAAATCTGGGAGGGGTTGCAAGCACTTTGGCGGACAGGATTAGAATTCAAAAGGAATTTGACAAATTGGAGAATTGGTCTGAAATCAACAAAATGAAATTTAGTAAAGACAAGTGCAAAGTACTTCACTTTGGAAAGAAAAATCAGCTGTACAACTACAAAATGGGGAATCCCTGGCTAGGCAGCAGTACTGCTGAAAAGGATCTGGGGGTTATGGTGGACTGGAAAATTAAATATGAGCCAAAACTGTGATGCAGTTGCAAAAAAGGCTAATATCACTCTGGGGTGCATTAACAGGAGTGTCGTATGTAAGACATGGGAGATAAATGTCCTGCTCTATTTAGCACTGCTCTATCGAACTTGGGTGCAAGGGGGCTGGACTAGATGACCTCTCAAGGTCCTTCAGCCCTACATTTCTATGGTTCTATGAATTGGGATGGACAAGGGGACACTTGTAGGCAAAGTTGCCTGGCAAACAGAACTCATAGCTGCATTATGTAGCAGGCAGCTTCTCTATTTGGGAAGTTCCCTTTAGTCTGTAACGGGGAGCAGTTGCTGAACAAAACTTACCAGGTTTCTTAGATTGAGTTTCTCACTGTCAAACCTTAGAAAGTCCCTCAAAATTTTGGAAGGAGAGGGAGAGTTGGAAGCACAGAGACAGGTAAAATGAGGAGCTGTCAAGGTCTATGAGCAGGGGAACCAGAGCAGTATGGCAAGGGTACCAATCAAGGTTGGTCCTAGACCAAATGGTACCCCAGGTGAGGAGCATCTTCAGCGCCCACCCCACTCCATGTATTAAGCTTTTGAATATCTACTTTTTTATTGCATGTGTAACCCATTTCACAACTTTGATGCAAGATTTGCATGCATGATTTATCCCTGTCATATAAGAAGATACATTTGCATGTTAGGATCTGTAAATCTGTATTTATTCATGCCGTATATAAGCAAATATGAAATACTTAAAACATGTTATTTCTAACTTTCTATTTTCCTTTTTGTCGCTGATAACAAAAGCAGCACCCTGAACCCGGCATCCCCCAAGCCCGGCACCCCAGGCAGTTGCCTGGATCACCTTCCCTATATCTGGCCCTGCTGCCAATACTGAATGGTTATTGATTACATTAATTAATGGAATTTGTCCCTAAAAATCCAGTGCTTTGTTGGCCTATGTGATGAAAAACAACGCAGGTGGAAGGAAGAGGTATCATATTTTTAATGCATTTAATTTTTTTCCTCCAGTGATGTGATAATGTGTCTTGCAGCAAAATGTGTTTTGTGAAATTTCCAGTCTGTGTGTTCCTATTATAGACAGAGTCTGAAAAAAAAGAGAGAGAAAGAAGAGAGGAGCTTGGCTGTACAAATTTCAAAAGAGGTCTGATACTGTACTCAATTCTTTCTGTTTTTAAAGCTAGGGCTGGTTGGCGTCTGACACGGATTCTTGAGTGGTCATCTTGAGCACCTTCTAACCTATTCGTCAGTTTTTATTTGATTTGCGGATTTTTGTGTTTTGTTATTTTGCCTTGAGAGCCACTTTTTTTTTTCAAATGCAGGACGGTGGCCCATGGGGGAGGGGGACAGTGTGCAGTCTCAGGTATGGTTGTACATGCCCCCCACACACGAGGTGGCAAACAGCCAGCCCAATTCTCCAGCTAGCCGTTAGTGCATGAGTTTTCTTTAATGAGTTGTACAGTCGTTCACATTGATATGAGTGAAGAGACATCCTCCATCCTTCCATTTTTGAAGTATAAGTGGATAAAATCTGATCTCAGTTTCATCCCTTTGGTGCCCCTTGATTTCAGTGGGGTTTTATGGGTGAAAATAAGCAATCTGATTAGCAGATCTGTGGCAACTGAAAAAATTGTTTCCTTCGTAGGAAAACTACAAATGTTGTGAACTACATTCTCCATATTTTTAAATCGATCTATTTTAGGATTTTATATTGCTGGCCATCACCAAAATGTCTGCAATCCTTCCTTGTCCAATAGATTGGCAATAGTTAGGTCCTGAGTGTGCTTTATGGAGTTTCATGATCTTTTCAATTTTCAGGGATAAAAAAATCCGTTTGGGTGAGGGAACATTTTTATTTGTTTTGACTCTTTTTTTATTTGTTTTGCAGGGGGAAATTTGTAAGGGGGGCAATATCTTCTCACTAGAATATTTCATATAGTTTATTATGGCACAAAGGCAAGGTTATGTGTATGTCTTTGAAAGAAAGAAAAGTGATTGCCTTGGTTAAGGAAAGCGTGTTTTATTGGTCCAATGAAGTGTAATGCCCCAGTCCACTTTCAAAACGATCTTAGCAGCTATAGAGTCAAATTCAGAAGAAGTGACACATTGGTCAGCTGGTGAAAATGACTATACGTGGGTGCCAATTATATACTAAAGCAGGGGTTGGCAACCTATGGCACGCGTGCCGAAGGCGGCACGTGAGCTGATTTTCAGTGGCACTCACACTGCCCGGGTCTTGGCCACCGGTCTGGGGGGGGGGGGGGCTCTGCATTTTAATTTAATTTTAAATGAAGCTTCTTAAACATTTTGAAACCTTATTTACTTTACATACAACGATAGTTTAGTTATATATTTTAGACTTATAGAAAGAGACCTTCTAAAAAGGTTAAAATCTATTACTGGCACGCAAAACCTTAAATTAGAGTGAATAAATGAAGCACACCACTTCTGAAAGGTTGCCGACCCCTGTACTATGGGGATGTAAGGAGAGGTGAAACAAGTCAACAACTCATAGGAGATGTAAGAAGCTGCAAAATAAAGCAGCCTCCCTGCATACACTTTTATATCCTCCTATTAGCTGCTTTTCCTGCTACAACCCTGCCTTTCTGTCCCCTCATCTGTATTTCTGCCATTATTCATACTTCTTCTGAATGTCCCGTGTAAGCAGATGCAATTTCACTGATGGTGGTGTTGTTGTACCATTTATACCAGTCTGAATTTGGCACACAGTTGTTAAAATATTCATTTATGCTCCTCAGAGTTAGCTACATGAAGTCCTGCTTAACTCTCAAACTAGCACACAAACTACAAAAAATAAAAGAAGACGAAGGTGACTGCAACTCAGTCAAGTATATGGTCTGATGTATATGGAATAGAACGAGTGTCATCACTGGTTACTGTTGGGAGGATGTTCAAAGACAAACTAATAAAAAGGACTAGAATAGCATGCATTATAATGATTCTACCATATGTAATTAGCCATCATAAATTTTAATTTGTATGCATTCCATTCCCTCCATTTCTATCAGATCTTTAAATATGAATAGTATCGTATCTAGTTAGTACTTCAATATCTCCAGTGACGAGGAGGCAGGTGGTTCCCTAGCAGAGGTGGATTGCACAGATTAAAACTATGCAATTGTACTATAACAAAAAAAAATGAAGCTTTCAATGAATTTGATGTGCCCTCAAGGGGAAAGACACATTAGAGAAAGATGAAAATGGGAAAGAACTCATAAGTGCAACATTAGATAATATACCTGAAGCCATGCATGGAATCACAAGAGAGGGCTTGTCTACACTGGAAAATTATATTAACTAACACAATGTAAAGCGCTCAGGCCATGTTCGGGCTAGGAAAAGAGCTTTCAAACATTTTAGCTATTTCTTCATACAATATGATTTTAAAGAGGACTTTGCTTTTAGGTAGACAGGGCCAGTCCCGCTTAAAAATGTGTTAGCTGGTCTTGATCAACCCAAGGCCCTGCACTAGGGTGACCCACAAGCTGCTGACATGATGTTAAATATGACAGTCCTTGTCTACATGGAGTTCTTTGTAATATTTATGATCATGTTAGTTATCGTGTTCAAACTCAAGGTAATTTCCCTGCATGGGGAAGCCCACAAAGAAGCCACATGGCTACTCAGTAAAGCTTCAAGTAGCTATAAACATCTCCATTCCTACTCTAATTGGTATTCCACCTTTGCCAAATCTAACAGTATCTTTTTATGTTCAAGCAAACATATAGTAGACTAAAATGTTGGAGAAGATATCACAATAAGGGTTTGCACACCCAACATTCACAATACTGCCCCCACAATTTAATCAGAGTGAAAGAGAAAACGTAAAACCCTCCTGAACAGTACATACCTGCACTATCTCCAGCATTTCTGACTTACTGATGTATCCATTTCCATCCAGATCATACATGCTGAATGCCCACTTCAGCTTTTGCTCCAGTTTACCTCTAGATGTTACACTCAAGGCTATGATAAATTCTCTAAAGTCTATTGTTCCATCGCCGTTAGCATCGAAAGTGCGGAATACATGTTCCGCAAATTTAGAAGCGTCCCCATAAGGAAAAAAGTTCCCATATATTTTCTTAAACTCCTCCATAGATAAATGTCCACTTGGACAGTCTCTCAAGAAGCCTTTGTACCACTCTTGGATCTCATGTTCTGTAAAGTCTGTACTTTCTAGCAAATCTTGCATGACCTCAGGACGTAGTTTGCTGTTCTGTTTTCCCATCTTGGTGTCAAATTTTTTTATCTGAGGAGGAAAAAAAACAACAAATTAATTTTGTTTTTAATTTTTTTGGGGGGGGGAGGGAGGGAAGAAGAAAGATTCTGAATTTTCTAACACTGATTGACTTCAGTGCAGTTACTCTACACTTTTGCCAATGTAAGCTAGATCAAAATGTGGGGCAGTAAATATATTTATCATCTTTCCTGCTTTGAAAAATGCCATCATTTTTACTACCAGTAAATACCTACCTCTACGCTCTTTTCTGAGTCTTTTCATAGGAATTACAGTGCAATCAAATTCAATTCTGATTGATCTTTTAATGCTAGTTCACTCTATAAGCAAATTCTGCTCTTCAGTGGAATGCCAGCCATGCTGCTCACAGCAGCTTATGAGATACCTTTCTTGTTGGGTATGGATCTGTATAAGACCTTTTTTTAGTTAACATTAAAATTATAGGGGGTGGAATCTGGATAGAAGCCAGGGGTGGATTCTTTTGCATGCACCTGTAAATGTATTTTCGATACTCCTTTGTAGCCAGGAATAAGAGCTATCAGATAATTGTAAATTTATTTAGCTAAGGTCCTTTCAAAATCTCATATGGGTAAAAAAGTGATCTGCTAATCACCTGATTTACAATATTGGAAAGTCATTTCCCTTACAGTAACAATGAAGAAATATTCCTGAATACAACTCATATGTATAGTTTTTCAATTAAATCACCTTAGTTACATTTTGTCAAAGGCAAATTGCAATGTACTGTATTGTGCTATGGGTGCAGTAAGGATTAATGGCCTTTGGTTTTTAAATACTGTTTCAGAGCCTGATCATGCTACTCCAAAGGACGGTATCATTAATTTTACTGGAAGCTTAAAAAAGCACATCTCCAAAAGAAAACCCACCTCATTTTCATGGTTAAAAGTACTTCTCCTGATAATTGCTGTGCATTTATAGCCAGATTCCCCTGCTCTTATTAAGTTCTAGCGTGTGACTGAACTGTGGGGGAAGCCATTCTTTACAAACAAAAATTAACACAAATGGTCAGATTCATTAGGCAAATGAAAGCCATGAAACTTGATTTATGAAAATGTAACTTAACTGGGTCATGGCTGTTTGTGATTTAATCTATAAAAGCCTTCAACATTGTTATGCCGTGGTAGATTCACTATTTCACAGGGTCGAACTTGTGAAAAATATCTGTAATGGCTAATGAACTTCTAACAAAATATCTCTGCACGTTCACAATACAAAATTTCTTCTTCACTATTTAAAATGTATAACAATAGTCAGTGGGAAATGTCATGTTCGGGGGAATTTATATCCTGCCTCTCCCCCTTCATCCCTGGAAAGGGGAGGTGAAAATGTAGGGCCTGTCCTCATTGGTGATCAGCATTTCCTGTCTGCTGAGCATCTGCAACGCCCACTGAAATCAACGGGAGATATTTTTCAGGATTGGGCCCTTAAAATCTAATGCTTATAGACCTGAACAACAAAACCAAACTGGCCTTTAAAAGAGAAAATGTCTGTGAAGTACTTTGAAGATGGAAAATGCCATTTTAATGGTAAATATTGCTACCATCTTTTCCTCATTCACCCTTGTCAAGTGATGCATTATAAAGCCCTGACAGGATCCAAGGCCTGAATTCCTTGGAGATGGTGCAAAGGCTGTTGATTTATGGGCCAGATCTAATATTCATGAGGTCAGTGGAAGGACTCTCAGTGAGTTCAAATGGACGTTGGATTGGGTCCATAATGAACAACCTGGGAGTTTTCAGAGTGAATGGATTACATTAAAGCAACCAGACATTTTCAAGCTTGCAATCTTGGAGTTTATATCAGGAAAATGACACATGCAGGTTCTGGGAGCAGCCTGGAGGATCAAACAGCCAGGTGAAATGATGTAGATTGGCTTAAAGCAGTATTGCTTTAATTAAAAAACAAAACCCCAAACCCCTTCGTTGGTTTGGCACCGGGGATTGCCATTATTACACAGTTCTGTAGGTTCTGCTACTTTCAGGGCATAAAACTGGAGATGTAAGTGCTATTCTCATCTGAGCTACGAGGACACTATGCAAGAAAGCTGCAGGAAAGGATGTGTTAGCATTTATAACCATTATAATCCCTAGTTTGTGATGTTTAATATCCCGGCCATTTGACTGAAACTTGGAATGAACATTTTCACTCCAAAGGCTTTATCAAATCAAACGTTAATAAATGAAAACAGCGGCCTTCAACAGATGGCTTTTGCGACTGTGCCTCATTCTGGGGTTACAGAAGTGCAAATATTAATCTTTTATAAATGTACATTAAGATGCATGTGAAATATACTTGCACCAGACAATAAAAACACAGCATAAAATAGCACACACACAAAAAGTTTTAACAGTAATTACTGAGCATCATGATTAGAACTAGCATTCTTCTGTAGGGCCGGATTTCGCAGTAGGCACGTGACTAGGGACACTGGCATTCTAGGGGTGCCAAAAATTCAAATTTTGCCATGCCCGGGTCCTAGCAGGGGGTGGAGCTTGCTGAAAGGGGAAGGGCACCATGCAACCCTGCTGGAGTGCTCCTTGCTCAGCCCAGCGGACAGTCACCTCCAGCGGGGCCGGTGAGTGTGGCTGGGGGGAGGGGAGGGACAGGGCTTGGGAAAGTGGGTTTGTGGGGGGGCGCTGGACAGTGAGGGGGTGGGGGGATACTGGGCAGTGGGATTGGGGGAGGTCTGTGTATGTTGGGGTGCTGGGCAGTGAGGGGTCAGTGTGGAGCACTTGGCTGTGTGGGGGTGCTGGGCAGTGGGGTGCCTAAAAGTTAAAAGTGGCAGGATACCCCCGCTGCCCACGGCAGTTGGGAGCTCCCAACCATGGTGGGGGCACCTTGCAGCTCCTGGCTGTGGTGGGCACAGGGATGGTGGGGGTTCTAAGCCCCTGCATCTAGGGATACCCAACATGTAAACCTGGCCCTGTTCTTCTGGCCTTCTGGGGGAGACATGCTAAGCAAGTTTACTTGCTGAATCTTATTACAGAAGAGCTAATGGGATGAAATCCATAGCTGGTGTGTGTGAGAGAGAGGACAATGCTGTTGAAGTCTCATAGACTTTAAGATCAGAAGGGACCATTATGATCATCTAGTCTGACCTCCTGCACAACGCAGGCCACAGAATCTCATCCACCCACTCCTGTAACAAACCCCTAACCTATGCCTGAGTTACTGAAGTCCTCAAATCGTGGTTTAAAGACCTCAAGGTGCAGAGAACCTTCCAGCAAATGACCCGTGCCCCACGCTGCAGAGGAAGGCGAAAAACCTCCAGGGCCTCTGCCAATCTGCCCTGGAGGAAAATTTCCTTCCCGACCCCAAATATGGCGATCACTTAAACCCTGAGCATGTGGGCAAGACTCAACAGCCAGCACCCAGGAAAGAATTCTCTGTAGTAACTCAGATCCCATCCCATCTAACATCCCATCACAGACCATTAGGCATATTTACCTGCTAATAATCAAAGATCAATTAATTGCCAAAATTAGGCTATCCCATCATACCATCCCCTCCATAAACTTATCAAGCTTAGTCTTGAAGCCAGATATGTCTTTTGCCCCCACTACTCCCCTTGGAAGGTTCCATCTTGAGGTTCCATCTGATTATGCTTGTAGTGTATATGGACCAATATGTTCCTTGCCCCCAAAATGCTCCCCTAAATAGGCCACCCTCCAGAAATTAGTAATTTTGGGATGAATCATCCCTATTTTATCCACAGGAGATAAAAAACCCTTTGCAGTCTGAGTAGAGAATACACACTTGGAGATCCTTACAATTACTTCATCTATTGTTGCCTAGCTCTTCATCATGGCTATGTCTGGCTCACCTTAGATTAAGGATAGAGTCACTGAGCTAAAACAATTTTTACTACAAGCAGCAAAAACAAAAATGTGGACCTGGTTGTAGATATTTCTCCACCCCTTCCCCCAAGTGTAGAGACATTAAAATCTTAGCTTTAAATAATAAAACATTGCAAGGAATTAATGAACTAGGATCACTGTGACATTTGTGGGAGCAAAGTAAAATATCTCATATATTGAAAAATAAATGCTGAGAAGATATAAAAAAAGTTAAGTGTACTGATATTTATTTTTCATAACATTTCTGCACCAATAGTAATTCCTTCATCAGATACTATGGTGAATGGCATGGTATAAATAAAGAATCTTTTGAATGGGACAGCATGATATACTTGTGATTATATCAACATACTATAAAAGTCTATGGAGATGATGTTGCGAGGTTGTGACAGGGTCTCCAACGTGCAACCTGGACTGTGAGACTGCTGAGCCCTCTGTCCCACCAACCTGGGCTGCCTAGCACACTGTGATGCTGTTGGCAAGCTACAAATCTCTGGCAGGAACTGCACTTACACAGCCATCCACAGGCAGGGACACACCCACCTGAGTTACAGGAATGCTTCTCCCAGCCACTCATGAACCAACAAGAGAGAGTCTCAGGCCAATTCCTCCTCAGTCTTGCATCCCAGAACTGTACCAACTTGCCCTGGTCAGAAGCCTGAGCAGTGTAAGTTTATTGCTCAGTCCACCCCTCCCTTGATGTGGAGAGGACAAACACTAGCCTTTGTAAACGGAGCTGATATTTCCTGTCAGTGCTCATGGCTCTCCACCTTCTGGGCCATTATAATGATGTTCCTTCCCTCTGCACCCCATATTCTTCACAATGATATTATTAGGATATGATTATGACATAGTTATGATGCATTTTATGCAAAATAAGTCATGTGAGATGTCATTGGAAAGATTATGATTTGCTGAATATGATTATCATATTTGTATGCATGTAACATTTTTGTATCTGAAGTTATGAACATTGACTATGTATCCATATTTCACGCCCACTAAACAAGATGTTTTCATTCTAGACCAGAGGTGGGCAAACTACTGCCCGTGGGCTGGATCCGGCCTTGACCTCCAACTGGGGAGTGGGGTCTGGAGCTTGCCCCACTCCAGCGCTCCAGCCAGGGAGCAGGGTTGGGGGCCACTCCTAGCAGCTCCTGGAAGCAGCGGCATGTCTTCCCTCTGGCTCCTATGCATAGAGGCAGCCGGGGGCTCCGCTCTGTCTGCTGCTCCCGCCCCAAGCGCCACCCCCGCAGCTCCCATTGGCTGGAAATTTCATGAACATTCATGACCTGCCATACAATTTCTATATCCAGATGTGCCCCTTGGGCCGAAAAGTTTGCCCGCCCCGGCTTACACTGTACAGTTCCCTGCGCAGAACAAGATGGTACAATTTTGGATTTATACTCCAGAAAGAATGCATGCCTGAGAAGCTGGTAGTTGCCCTAGCTGTCACCTTCTCATTCAGGGGCTGGTCAAAGTGCCTGCATGTAACTGCAGCCGGATGTGTCCCTAACTGTATGTATGCTGGTGAAAGTGCAGGCTGAAGCCTGGAGGACTTTGCAGTTGGTCACAGCAGTACAGTGTAAGAGGGAGCCCAGGCTGGTGGGCCAGGGGGGCTCAGTGGTACTCTAGTTCCAAGTGGCACCCCGGGGAGAACCTGTCACACCTTCCTCTTCTGCTGCTATCATTCTAATGAGTGCAGAGGAGAGCCATGTCCTCCTTAATTTGCGGGAGGGTAGTTTAAAACTGGAGGAAAGGATAAGGTTGAAAGGAAGAGAAGGGAGAATATAATGAGGGGTGGGCTGCTACTAGACTAAAGAAGAGAGATGGGGTGCAGGCAGAATGGAGAGACAGGCTCAGTGGGCACTCGGCACCTGACAAGGGAGATATAACTGCCTGCAAAGTTTGAAAGGCATGAAGAGTCAGTTCTGAGACAGGAACTCCTTGGAGTGTTCAAAGTGGCAATAACAAGGCAAATCATGAGAAAATACAGACTTGATGATTAAGCACATATTTGGAACAGTGAGTACTATTAGATTGTGGAAAACCTTCCCAAGAGAGTTTATGTGAGCCCCATTTCCCAAGCTATTTAAAACCAGAATGAACAAAACAATTAAGAATATACCTTAGGGAATGATCCTGCACTGACGGTGGGATGAACAAGATAACTGAGTGGGGTTTTACAGTTTTAATTGCTACAATGCTATGAATACAGGAGTTACACGTTGAGAGTTTCTGGTATATGAAGGTGGAAAGTTTCAGCAACATGGTGCTAACTGTGAAGAATATTTCCCCACCATATCTGAGCTGAAAGCATCTTATACAGAGGCCAGCAGCAATCATGGGATAGAACCACCTGAGCAAAACAACTTGACCGGTATCAACTCAAAATCTTGTGGAAAATAATCATGAATCACTTCCCTTTTTATTATCGTTTGCCTTCAGAAACAGCTAACTCATGGTCTCTTAGGTACAATCTGATCTGTGTCCAAGGAAAATCCACTAAGGGACAAGTTCTGTCTTTGGCTTGTCCAAGTTATATAATTTGAGAGACTCATTGAGAGAAGCAGCTGGTAGGAATTCTGCCTTCTGCTAAGCAATTGAATGAGGTCCTGACAATCCCTGAAATGGACCAAAGCTTAAGAGACAAAATAACATGTCATGGTGCAACAACATAACCGTTAAGGGAGGCTGCTATCTATCATCTCAAGCAAGCAGCATTCAAGTCAGTTTCCTAAACCAGAGTACATTGGCTTGTCTATAATCAGATTGTTTTATTCAATATACATAGTTCTCCACTCATTTGCACCTCTACTCCCTTTCTCCACAGTAATTAGTGATGACTACAGAAGCCAAGAGTTACAACAATGGACACATGAAAAATGGAATCACATAAGCAATCTGTAACTCGGACTATCTGTGAAGTTGGAAGTGGCTCTCTATTTCTCTCAAGTCTTGCAAGTGAGGAAACATATTCATATAAATTAGTGAAAAGCCTATGAAGCCACCTAATCCATCCTTCTGTCACTGCAGCATGGGACTCTGGTCTCTGCAATATAGTTTAGAACACTTGTTCTTCCTAAATTTCCTTCTCTCTCTCTCTCTCATTACTTCTGGTAATAGCCCCATTTTTCGCCTTATGTAATTCCTGTCCTTTGGCTCTCGCTTCATAGAAGGAGGGTCTTCGCTCTGTTCTGGCCTGACTCGTCCCTACAGGATGGGGCTTGGCAACAGGGGGGCTCAGTGTGGGCAACCCTCCCCCCTCCCACACATGTGGAGAATGAGAATTGAGAAGTGTCTGTGGCACTCTGGCTTTCCCACCATCAACTTCCTGTTTTTGGAAGAGAGGGCCTGTCTTAGGCCTGATGGGCCCCTGGCCTTATGTTTGACAGCTTCATGACACAGGTAGCAGCTGGTGCAGGAGAGAGAAGTGGAGTTGTTTAGCCCCTTCACTGTTTTGACTGCCTTGTTTAGCTCGCCTACCCGGGTATACTGGGGAAGCACAGCCTCCTTCCGGTATCACTTTCCAGTGATCCCGTTGCCAGGCATGGCAGTAAGTGTGGGTGGGAATTCTCTGACCGGGATCGGTTGGAACTGGGTATTCACGGACCAGGTCTGTAAGAACAATGCACGGCAGGTTATGGAACTCTGCCTGGAGCCACAGGGTCAGGATTTGTCTCTTGCTGTCAACACCTTTCAGATGTGTGTGTTATTACACTCATCCCTCCCCTCCCCCAACTGCTGTCATTGCTTAGTGAAATGTTACATATTTACTTCTTTTACTCTTCCTTCATATAGCATGTCAGGTCTCCAGTCCCCGATCCATCACATGCATGCATGTCTCTCCTCCGTTCCTCCTAAAATCCCTTGCAGGACACAGGAAGGTGAATATTTACCTAAGCCAGCCTATTAATGCACACACTCCTGTAAGGCATGTTTTCCTTGTAGCATCAGTTATTCCTTTAGACTTTCATACTTTTAGCTGCTAGCCATGCTTTAGAATAATCAGCCGTCTCTCTTCAAAGAAGCAGCTAACTAACATAACACATTTTCTTCCCATCTGCGTATTTTGTTTCCCTCTGTACCCAAATCACTGATGGCTGGAAGGTTGGTGTTGCCATGGCCAGATAATTAATGCAACTCCAACAGTAAATATGACAGTGTGTGGGCAATGTGTTGTGTGTCATCTTGTAAATCACACAAATGTGTCACACGAGGCACCAGTTGCAAAGATAAGAACTAGTATTCAGTAATTACCGCAGTGCACAGTCACAGAGAGCTGTGTAAATATTCACTGGTATCTCCACAACAGGTTACCCCTGAGCATTTTTCTTCCTCAGCCTCCCTCAAATTTCTCCATTTTTTCCTTTGTGTCGTTCACAACCTCATGACCTTTTCCAGCTGCCCTCTCTTCTTTCAGGTGTAGGTGAACTAAAGATATGTCTGCACCGCAATAAGACACCTGGGACTGAAAATGTCAACTGACGGGCTCGCAGGGCTCAGGCTGTGGGGCTATAAAATTGCAGTGTAGACGTTGGGCCCAGGCGGGAGCCTGAACTGTGGGACTCCCAGAGCCCAGGCTCCAGCCCAAGCCCGAATACCCACACTGCAATTCTATAACCCCGCCAGCCGGAGTCACCTGACACAAGCCAGCTGCAGGTGTTTTCTTGCAGTCGTAGACTCACCGTAAGTGAACAAACTGCAAGTGAATACCACACACACTCCCAGCCTTGGTGGGCCAAATTATATTCTCAGTTTGAGGGATTTAACTTCTTCAGTAAATCTATTGGCATTAATGGAATTACTCAGACGTTACCCCTGTACAATTAAGAGCAAAATCTGGTTGGGTCAAGCTTCTTCCCCACCCCCATTCCCTGGTGTCACAGTTCAAACAAATCACAAGATTTCCTTACTACTATTTCTATTTTGCATTCATACTGTTTGTTTAACTACTGCAGCGGTACTCCTAAGTGCTGGGCAAAAGGCTTCTTTTTTTAAAAAGCAACATATCTGCAGCATTTGTTCTGAAGGAAAAAACAACTTATTCAAAACTACCCAGGCTTTGCAAACAGCAGGGGGAAAAAAGATACAGAAATAAGATTTCGGCCTAGCCTCTCTGATTATAACCCTTTAAACTGTCAAACTGCAAACTCTGTAAAATTCATAGGAAGGATGCATTTTAAAAAAAAAACTGATTCTTTTTGAGACTATGCACAAGTAATTTCAGCAAATAGAACTGTAATATAACAAAAGGAGTGCAGCATATAAAAGAGGTATAATATGCAGAAATATGCTAGATAAAACTAAATTATATAATGACCAGGAAGTAAAAACAGTGCATGAAGGAGGAGCAAAAAGAACAGAAGAAAAGGAAGAAGATCTGCAATCAGGAGCATTATTAAACACTTATACTTTCTTGATTGACATAAGATACAGCCCTCATATACTATCAGATTTTCCTTTGCTATTTAGTAATCTATTGTAATTCCCTTTTACAAAGCTAGTTTAGTGAATGATACCATTCTGTCTTTCATGGTAGCCTTGTAGTCTTATCCAATGTCCTAAAGTGTTTGTTGCTGAGGGTTTTTTTGCAATCATATTTATCATATTACACATAAGAATCCTTCCCAAATACAGGGTGCCCTCAATTGCTACTTAGACAACATGATGATATGCTCTTCCTTTATATCACATAAACCGTGCAAAAGCTAAAGACAAAAATCCAAAATTTATAGCAATGTCCTGTGAGAGAGGTTGTGCAGCAGCTGGTCCTATTTGGGCTGCCCAAGTTAATGTGTTAGGAGCTTAGCGACTCTTATGGATATCAAACATCAAAAGAGTAGTCAGTCCCTAGTCCCTTTAGATTTATTCTGGCACAGAAGGGCTTCAGCTACAACCATGTTGTCTCCTGTTTCTCTTTGTCATAATTCCTTTGTACTGTCTCGAAGATTGCGGGGGGGTGAGGGGGGGAGAGGAGGCAGTGCTCCTGTCAATAATTGCTAATTAATTATTATCAGGATAGTCAGCATCAATGGTTAAATGGATAACCACGTATTGTCTGTCATATTCTGAGCAGCTGTGTTCTTTGTTCCACTCTGGAATCTTTTAGAGACAGACAGACATATGGCAGTTATGTGTCAGGAGCTGGACTGCAATAGGAATGCCCTCACGCATTCCCACTGCTGTACTGGCTTCAGTTTAATCAGAGATGCCAGAATGATGGTCTCCTGATTCCATTGAGTTTCATGTAAGGCTGATGGTTTGCACCAGTGAAATATGACCAAGCATGAATATTTATAGCACTGGAAGGATGGGGACAAGTCCATATTATGTCGATTCATGCTCTGCAGAGCTGCATGTTATACTGTGACTCCACTTAGTTCATAGTCTGTCACCCAGCCCATTCCAAAAACCTGTATTTAGGAGGTCATAATTTGGTCATAAAAACACTGCCCAGGTGATATTGGCATCTATCTATTGATCAATTATTCTTTCGTTAACCCCACCTTAGTATCTGACAGCATGCAAAATCTCAGATATTTAGGATGCAATGCAGCCAGGTACAGAGCACACTGGGAGTGCCTTCTACATCACTTAAGGCCCAATTCCTCTCCATAAGGACCAGTACAGGTGCAGCCGATACTTGGGACCTGCTGCATCACCCTGAATAGGCTGGGCAAAAAGGGCTGATGATGTGGGTTGGGGAATGGGCTATTCGATCTATACACACACACCAATCCAGTGCCTCAAAATCCACAAACAGAGGTGTGGGATGGGCTGAAATAGCAGATGTGGTGATTCAGCCTGTGATCTGCCCACGCATGGGGAGAGTGGATCCGATCCTGTCCCTTCAGTTATTTTGGCTTTTGGAGGTGTGCAGTTTTCACTCTATGAACATGTAAGAAAAATTATGCAAAAAATGTTGGTTAAGCACTTATTACCCAGATGAATTACTCAGTGCTGAGTGGGAAGAGCTTCAGACACACAGCACAGCTCAGACATAATATTTTCCACGCTTAGCCCTGCTCTACACTAGAGAGGGAATAACGTAGCTGAAGTCAACGCACTTAGATCGACTTACCGTGGTGTCTTCACTGCAGTGAGTTGACTGCTGCCACTCCCACGTCGACTCTGCCTGCGCCTCTCGCGACGCTGAAGTACAAGAGTCGACGGGAGAGCACTCGGGGGTCGATTTATCACATCTAGACTAGACACGATAAATCGATCCCCGCTGGATCGATCGCTGCCCAGCGATCCGGCAGGTAGTATAGACATACCCTGAGTTACAAATAGTAAGATAAAAAGAAAGCCAAAGGAAAATAAAAAAACATAGCCCATGTTGCTAAAATCGGAGGTTAAATCACAAAAGCAGAGTCCAGCTGGTATCCCTAACCTACCACTTGGGCATGTTATTTCATATCATCTTTCCCTCTTTGTCAAGAGTATACTGAAGTCAAAATAATGTCAGTCTTCATACTGCTTTTTGTTCTTTAATTATTCCAGAACAACAACTCTGTTGAAGAACAATAATTTACCAGAGGCTTTATTAATAAATGTAGTAAAATATTCATTTAACTTATCAGAACCATCCATGGCCTTTAAAGCAACTAACTCCTTGTCCCAGACGACTTCAGGAATGAAATATGTTTTTCTAGCCTTTGTGGGGCTGCATTTTGGAAAACAGCAAATTTTATAAAATATTTGCTGCTTCCTAATAATTATAGACCAAAATGGGAATAAAGAGTTTTTCCAGCCTCTATTGCATTCAACTGTTTCACTGAGCATAGGGTATCCCTAGTATTCATCAACACTGGTGTTAAGTGAACAGCCAGGGAGCTGGCAAAATCTCTCAGCTGGTTCCAGCTGGGGGTGACTTGATCTAGCGGCATTCTTTCAGAAGGAGGCCATGTATTAAGAACATGATGACAGACATTTTCTGCAGTGAACCTGGCTTCTATTATGAGAGTAACTTGGGAGCCTGAAGTTTCTTTGTTCAAAAAGCTCAGTGTGGGCTAGATTTTCAAGTGCTCAGCACCCACAACTGGAGCCAGATTTTTCAAAAAGACAATTGGCTCCAATTAGGCACCTAAGTAAGGGCCAGAGTTTAATGAGAAATCAGCACCCAGCATGAGATCCTCTGAAAATCTCACCATTTATTTTGGTGTCTAACTGGGAGCTGAGCATATTTCAAAGTCTGGCCCTAGCAGCATGTCTGTTATTTTGGTTTTGTTCTAATATTCACATATCTAATGATATTTAAACTATTTCCCCTCTCCTGAAACAGCTCTCTTTTGTACAAGGAACTCACTGATGGCGACAAAAACCACCCAAGTGCACAAAAACATTCCAGTCATTGGATGCATTTAGCAACAACTTGATCAGGCTTCTAATCTGGCCTACATCTAGTTCAGTGCTCTTGTAACCATATATGTAGTAAACTTTTTGAATAGTGGTGGAGACTGAAACAGAATGTGCACAGAAGCTGCCTGGCCCTAAGTAATATGAGAAGCCAATATTCCAGTGTAAATTCATGCTCCTTCTTCTGTCTAAATAAATAGCATGTGACTCTCACAAAGAGCAACATTTGTGCTTAGATTATCCCTTAAAAAAAATTGTTAACAGATGCTCTCTCATCCCATAGCTGTGAATTAGTGTTGAACAGTTACAACAAAAGCATGATATTGTAAAAACTGGTGCAATGGATTCTGACAAGGGTCCATGGGTAATGTAACGTAAAATATTCAATAATAAAACAAGAATTTTAAAATAATTTTCATAAAGCAATGTTTATAAAATATAGAAATACTGCATGTAACACATGCATAATGAAACACTATTTCCAAGAAGTCTTAGCATCTTGAACTTACTAGCTGAGGATATTGTATCACTGGATCCTCAACAATCAAGCTGATTCAAAATTTTGGATGGATCCAGTTTCCAATCGGAAAATCAAAACATTTTGCAGGAATGAGTCAATTTTGACAAAAGTTTCCTCAAATAATGTTGAAATGAATCAGTTCAACTTTAATTATTTCACTATGATAATGTCAAAATGTTTTGGTTTTGACGTTATCATTTTTATTTATTTTGTTTCAACTTTTATATTATCAAAACAAAAAAGTTTAATATTATTGAAATGATTCAATGGTTCCAAATCAAATTTGGGGGGAATTTTTGTTCTGCAGGAGATTTTGAAAAAAATTACTTTTTGCTGTGATTCCAAATGAAGACAAATTTCAAAATATTGGATTTTCCTACAGAATAGAAATTCCAGTCTATGACCAGTTCTATTCAACAATAAAGCCAACTGCTTTCTATTACGAGTTAGGGCAATATTCTGTACTGATTGATATGCAGTGTAACTTATTAAAGTCAATGCCATCTAACAAGTCTCCAGCTCTTAGTAGTCTAGGTGAAGTTCAAGTCCAGCCATTCTGATTGTACATACAGAACTTCCAGATCATGACACGGAATTCACATGCAAAATCCAAACTCTATTGAGAGTCTGTGGGAAAATATCCTTCCAGTAACTTGTGGCACAGCCTACAGCTTCTAATAGTCTACTCTAGACAGAGCAGCTGTCCAACCATTCATATAAATATTAGAATCACCAAACTGTATTTGCAATTAGTGACCATTATCTATAATATTACTCCACAAAAATATTAAAGTCAACCAATATTAAAAGAGAATATTTGTTATCTGTCTCTACTACAAATTGTCATTTTTGTACAGTAACTGCTGAATGGTACATTGAAATGGAAGATAAACCTATTTATAAAATTTAATTTTATACTACTATCAAAATTATTAATTTACTCAAATGACATTCAGAATTGTGTATTTATCTTGATACCTCATAGTGACATAATGAGATATATGGATAAAATGTGTGTGATAGAATATAATAGAAATTGTTTAACACAGTATACTGTATGTCATATCCTGCCTGAATACTCTTCTCTGTCTTCTGAGATATATTCTATGTAAAGTTTACACAGAGCACATAATTCATACTATGAATTCAAGTACACATAGGAGACTTCAGAAGAACATCAGCCTTTATAGCCTCCTACATCAGATTTAACTGACTGAGACAATAATGGTTGATTTTTTTCCTGCTAGCTTGTTTCAGTAGGTCACAGCTTTCTAAGCGAGGTACAGTAATTAGTTTTCTTATAATGAAATAGAAGACTCATTCCTGAAAAATGCAAACACAAGATTTTTAAAATGTAAAGTTTTTTTAAAAATTAAGTAGCAACATTTATCTATTAATTTTGAAAATAATGATGACATCCAGTTCTGATTTCACATGCAAGGAGAGGCACAGACATGTCTCTTATCCAACTGCTAATACATGCATGGGCACTAGGACCATACCTGATATGCAGCGATATCTACCTGTATGAACTGAGGTTTGGACAACATCCTGCAAGTCAATAATACACTGACTCTTGCTAAAGGAGTTTAACTACATTTTTACATTATGCATCCGAAGAAGTGGGCAGTAGCCCACGAAAGCTTATACTCTAATAAATTTGTTAGTCTCTAAGGTGGCACAAGTACTCCTGTTCTTTTTACATTTTTACAAATTACTTGCTGTGACGCGCTCTCTCTCTCTCTGTATGCAGTGGCTTCTCTCTCTTTTACTTTTTATCATTAGATAATGTAACGCTGACACACACAAGTGTCAGCAGCAGGACCTCTTGGGACCTCTTGAGCTTAAATGCATGAGCCTCTACTGCATGAGCTAAAAGACACATCTCTGTTATACAGGGCTGTAGTAGGCTCATCAATCTCTAGCTAGCCGAGCCACCACTAGAGGGGGATAGTGTGCCATTCCGAGCAAGCAGGGGTTAGGTGCAGAGAAGCACGTCCCCAAGCTTCAGTGACTTCCCAGTTGAATTGCCTGAAATCCCTGTACGGGACACCACTTGTAACGCTGACTCACATGGGACATTGTCAGCAGGGACCAAATCTTGGACCTCTTGAGCTTAATACATGAGCCCCTACTGCATGAGTTAAAAGATGCATCTCTGTTAGCCAACGCTGTAGCAGGCTCATCAACCACAAGCTGGCCTAACCACCAGTAGAGGGGACAAAGTGCCACACCAAGCAAGCAGGGGTTACAATAAGGTACTGACAGAATTCACCATTCTAAGCAGAGGGACTAGCTGCTCACCCAGATTAGTATTGTTTTATCTAACAGTATAAAGGTAAAGGAAACTTTATAACAGCATCCATTCATAATTTAGATTGTAATAAAACACATTAGGGGTGATGTTTCAGTCAAGAAACATTTACATAGTTATAGCCGAGAGACAAGATAGATGAGAATAGCTTTTATTGGACCACTTTCTGTTGACAGAAGGGACAAACTTTCAGGCTACACAGAGCTCTTCTTCAGGTTTGGGAAAGGAAAGCGGAATGTCTAAGGTAAGTACAAGTTGTGACAGATTATTAAGCATACGGGGCAATGTCAGTTGTAGGAGGCCACTTAAAATCATTTTTCAATACTCACTCAACAGCTTCAAAAGGCGAGCGTGGGAACTTAAATTCATAACGCTGCTAGACACTAAAAACTATGGACTTCACAGGGACACTGGTTTCATGGCTCATTATAATGATTTGTAACACACGCCTTCCTGCTAATCCTTAAGAGCCCACTTCAAACCCCTTGTCCATAACAGTCTGATTCTTATTGCCCATTCCATTTCAAGTGGCCTCCTACAACATGTGACCCCTTCTGCTTAACAATCTGTTGCAGCTTGTATTTATCTCAGATACTCTTCTTCCTTCCCCAGACCTGAGGAAGAGCTCTGGGAAGCTCAAAAGCTTGTCCCTCCTACCAACAGAAGTCGGTCCAATAAAAGATATTACCTCACCCACCTTGTCTGTCTGTCATGTCCTGGAACCAGCATGACTACAGCAATACTGCAAACCATATTCACAGCTGCTCAAATAGCACAGTGGTGGCCATAGCTAAAACCTAGATTAAGTATCTGATGTTTGCTCGGTCTTCACTGAATATTATTTCTTCCTCTAAACCCACGAGGATGCACTCATTTGCATTTGATGAGTTAACATCATTTCAGTGTTCATTATTACTGACCACTGAGGAAATGAACAGAAATGCAACAGATAACTGTTTTCAGACAAACAAATGAACCATTTTTTCTCATGAAAGTACAAACAATTTTTATTGTTGGTGAAAGTTTAAGTGGGAGAGCCAGAAAATGTTCTGACCCTTATTTCCAGGGTTTCACTTTAGAAATGCCAGAATGTATTCAACATGGCATAACGAAAGTCATGTTTCATAACTCCTTAGCAGTCCTAAATAAATAAAAATGCTAGCGCCGGTTATATTTTCTATGCCTGTTTACTTTTTGCCTCCTTCCTGTGCTCCATGTGGCAGCTTCCCTGAGATTTCAGTTTGCCATTCTCCTGTTGTCCCCTATCTTTTAATTTCCCAGACACTTTATTTCATTCTGTACTTTTATTAAACTCAATACTGCTAACCCTGTTATTTCTTTCATTCTTTATTCTCTTGACTTCTGTTTTTGCTCTTTTCCCCCTCTCTTTCTTTCCCTAATCCTTTAGGCCTAACCTCTTTTTCTTTCTTTTTATATTATCTTTGGCCATGTCCCTTTTGCTTTTTTCTTCTCATTTTTGCTTTATTTTCTAACTCAGAATCTCAGTGTATGGTCTGTGAAGCACCATTTCTCTGTGGTGCCAGTTCTGGTCATGCAAACAATGAAATATTTTGAGACCCAAAGAACAGGGTATTGGAAATATTGAAGGGGAGGTCTTCTGTGGTAGCATCTCTCTTTTATGAAATGGTCTGCAGAAGAAATTAGTGGGAGAACCCATGCTCGAGAAGTCTTCTCTTTTCTCCCAATCACTTCCCTCTCAGTTATTTCTCACGTCGCTTCTGCCCTGTTGCCTTCATCTTGCTATTAGGTGGATTGCTGCCTAGCTGGCAGGGAAAACAGTTCTCTATGCTGGTTTTCACAGCATTATCAGTAGGGTCGCATGAAAGAATCATCCATCGGTGATCTGGTCTGTTTGCACTGGAAACCACAAGCTCTAAAGCTGTAATATGGTTGGTTGGGGGGTGTGTGTGTGTGTGTTCATGTCATGAGTTACAGGCTGATGAACACTTCAGATACATTCATCAAATGTACATAATCATAATCTGACCTCCACCCGATCTCACTTCCTCCCTCCTTTCTTGCACTCTGTGCTACTCACACTCCTCTTTCTTTACCATTTCAATCTTCTTGTACTCTCAACTCCGTGTCTTCAGCAGTGGAGCCCCCTACATTTGGAACCATCTCTCATTCCTGCCAGATACCCCTTAAAAGCCTACTTTTTAAGCAACTCTTCTTTGTAATTCTCACCACTACTTTCTCCTTAGTGTCCCCTACCTGAACATCCCACACTGTGTCTGGTGTCTGTGCCTTACATTGTAAGATCTTTGGGCAGAAAATGTTTCTTAATCTATGGGCCTGATTCTTCACTGTGTTACACCAATTGCCAATGTAACTATTGAAATCAGTGGAGTAACACCAGTGTGGAACTGGCATAACACACTGGAGAATTGGCCCAGTATTTGTAAAGTGCCGTGTAAATTTACATCACTTTATAAATTACTTGCTGGATATTAAATAATAATAGATACAACAGAACTGTTCAACAGAACTCATCTGATGCTTTATGCCCTAACATTTTGATGACTTCCATGAAAAGTCACATAAATCAGCAAGAAACATAGGATTGCCAAAGGAATCCAGCAGGAGAGAGAAAGATATCCATAACAATTTCAAAAGAAAAGTGGACTTCTGGTTTTCTATGTGCTTTTTCCTTATTAAAAAGCATTATTAACCAGGAAGTTACTCATGAGACTAACCACTTCTAATGAATGGGTGTTCTAGGAAAAATACACAAGGCTTATTGTACCATACATTAAGAAGCAATATACCCTTTGCACATCAGTTATACACCGCCGTCCATTACTTTGCTAGTTTAAAATGGGGAATGTATCTACACTTTTTCACATTGTTCCCTCACTATTAGTTTAGAGGACGTTCATTTTTCAACCATTTACCAATAGGCATTCAATTTGATCTCTGTATAGGTTAAAGATTTGACCGATCTGCATCATCCCTCATTATATAACATGCACAATTTACACTCATGCAATGTTCAATCATTCATGCTCAGATGAAAAGTTGTTTCAATTAACTGCTAGTGATTTGTGAAATCAAATGTCACTAAATCTTGCTTGAGAAAGGTGAGTTAATGTGAAACTTCTGCTCTCCCCTCCTCATGGTCCAGTATTATGTGAAATCTTAAATGTTTATCCAAAAGAATAAGCCTCAACATAAAAATAATAATCAGAATGGATGTACGCAATTGTGTTTGATCATTGCTCCTATAAAAATATTGTACAAATCACAATGCCTTATTCAGAACAGAACTTGATACTACTATTTTCTATTTGTGTTAAAATTTCCCACCCAGTATTACAACCAAATTAGACTATAACATCTATTCCTCATTCTATACCATCAGTCTGAATGAGGTGTGTTCTGCTGCACTTTGTTTATGTGCAGGCTAAAATAATTAAACAACTCCAGTGTTTTTAAACTTACTATGTAGGAGCTATAAACAGCTGGCAGCTTCCAGAACTTTGTATGAATGAAGTCTCCTCCTCTGAAGAGCCCTGAGTGCAGGTGAAAGGATGGCATTGTGGCTAAGCACTGGATTGGGACTCAGGAGATGTGGATTCTTTTCCTGGCTCTGCCACAGAAGTCCTGTGTGATCTTGGGCAAGTTACTTATTCTCTCTCGATCAAAGTTCCCCATCTACAAAGTGTGGATAATTCTTTTTCCTTCCATTCTTATTTAGATCCAGTTATTTGGACTGTAAGCTCGTCACGACAGGACAGGACTATGCACCCAGCACAATATGGTCCCTATTTTGGTGGAGTCTCTAGGTACAATTATAATTCAAATAATAATAATGACAAAACACTGCATAATGATACAGAGTTATCACTAATGACTCATTCAGGCAGGAGGATTTTGTTAGTGCCAGAAAGGATGAGACAGTAACTGCTACCAACAGTGCAACTGCACTAGTGCAAGCAATGGTGTCAGTAGAGTGCCCCTGTGTTTACCATTGTCTCAACACAATGGGGAAAAATGGCTGAGCCCTGACCACACCCACTAGTGGATGTTGCTTACATAGAAGTACTGTTTATGGGAAATCAATGGGAGTTGTGGATACTTAGTACCTCTCAAGATTTAGTGAAATAATTTAGGAAGATGTAGCTAATCAAGTGTGATCAGCTACCACAGAACTTATAGATGGAAGAGATCCATTAAGTCTGTGGCAGAGCAGAGTACAATGAAGTGGGAAGAGAGTGGAGAACTGCTGTATGTACTACAGTTGGAGCAGATCTGGGAGTTTCAACAGCCACTGAAGCTCATTCTGCTGCTAACTCAGATGCTTCTTGAGTCTTCAGTGTTGCCAGCACTCATCGTTTTACTGCACGTCTTGCAATAGATGGTGTTCTTCCACAAGCCTCAGCCGCTGTAGTCAGATTGTTAGCCGAGAATCTCAACCTTCATTTAAAAAAAGTAAATTTCTCGCTCTCACAGTTGCAAAAAATAGATTGAAAATGTTGCTGGTCAGGTCTAAAAAACCAGAAGGGGAATGAAAAGAGACCCAAATGTATTATTCTTGAAAATGTTTAAGCCAATCGAATGATTCTAAATGCTTGGAGCTGGCTATGTTGCTCACAACAGCTGGCAAACTTTTCCAGTACCTGAAATCAATATATTAAACTTTGGAAGAGAGCAGAGAACTTTGGTTTGTAATTACAGAGGGGCGTGGGAGGGAGCAGTAGGCCTTGCTTTTAGCGGCAAACTTTTCCACAGGCAGCTTCATCAAATGAGCATTCCCACTTTCCAAAAGAGACTCAAAAGTTCTGACTGTGACAGCTGCCTCTGTGCTGAAAGGAGCAGAGACATCAAGAATTGCTTGATTAATTGTTCAGAAACTTCCAAAGAGGCAAATTATGGGCAAGTTATTTATAGGCCCCTCTGATGCTGCACTTGAAGCAGCTAAGGCCAAAGTTCAGCTAAAAGTAATGGACTTAAAATGCTGCGATCCCCTCTAATCTGAGTTTTGTGCACCAAAGAAACCTAATGCACTTTTGTAAACGTCTGCCAAATGACAGAGAACCGGAGTACGTAAGAGGGTTGGATACATGCGTGAGCCTCTTGATATGTGCAGAAATTCGTAAACAGGCCTTTTCTATTAGTGATGCAAAAATTGTGCACCACAATTCAGTACCACAGAGATTATTTTCAATATAGAAGGGACAATGTGACCATTGTCACATACTACGTATGGCTTCTATACCCACTTTCCAATTGTCTAATGTGTTCCGGAAGGAACCGGGAAGGAAGCCCATGGCGTCTATAATGGTTCTGAACTTGGACACCTAACTACTGAAGTTTGACTCAATTTGGATGTGTCTTATTATTGCCAGCAGCTTGGCAGCTAAAAGGTTTGAGATGTTTCTTTACACCCATATTTAAGTGAAAGATTCTTCCTCTACCTCACACGGGAGGCAGCCAGAATTTGGACACTTATGCTAGATGCCCCAAAGTTTATGGGGCCATAGCTCTATGTTTCTTCCACACCAAATGGCAGGCCCAAAAGCAGAGCACATAATGCATCTCAAAACAGTACGAGTCACTCCTCAGTATTAGAGGCATTTTTAAAATGTCCCAGTTTCTCAGTATTTGACAATCTTCACATTATCCAGTTTTATTACTACAGTGTGTCTATCTTCATTATCAAAATCCTTTGAAGCACAGGCTTATGTTTGTCACTGGAGACAACTGGCGCTTCCAGAGGGTTAAACAGCCCACAATTATTACAAATTAATTTGTTTCCCGGAAGACTGGTGGTATTCCAAGAGATAGAAGCCCCAATGCTTGATAACTGGACTGGAGAAAGTACAAAAAAAATACTATAGGGAAAAGGCCTACATTAGTAAGTGGCTGGACTAACTGACCTATTTGGGCTTTTCCATCTCTAATTTCTATGATTCACTCTATATGCACATTCTACATTACTGACACACATTAATGACCATGGATTTAAAAGGATTAGGTGTTTTAAATTTGTGTAATACCCTGCTTTATTACATGTACACATACACTTTACACAAGGCCATACACAGACCAGTTTTTCCAACAGTGTTTCCAAATCTAATCTTCTGTTTTAAGTAAAGCAAAGAAACAAAAAAACAAAACAAAGCAAAACTAAAATCATCACATGTTATGCAATGTTTGCTTTGAAAATAAATCCATACAAAAGAAAAATAGTTGTTCTTTTTTTCTCCAGAAGTATATCTCAATGGATTACGACTCCTGCTTCCTGCACATGATCAGATTTGAACTCACACAGCTTTGAAAGATCTGAATCAGGAAGTCTTGCGCATACATTAGTCAGTCATTTAGGCTGCTGCAATACATTCCAAAATCATTTGCAAAATCAAAATCAGCTGATAACTCCCAAATAAAAGCCGATATATATATATATGGAAAGTGTTAGTGCAAAATGAAGAGAGATGCTAAGGGCTAGCTCCACAAAGGAATTTAGTCACCTCATTCCAAACTTTAGATCCTCAAAACCGCAGCTCAGCTGCTGCCTAACCCTGCAGATGCCTAAAGTTCCTTGTCACCTAAGTTACTGCAAGTGAAGTCCTCTCAGCACCTAAACTTCTGCTGATGGGCATGTACAGCGTCACCTCAGGCCAGGTGCTGCCAACCTGCTCAGTGACTAAGCCCCGGAGGGATCATCAAACTAGGTATTGCTGTGCCAATCTCGCCGGTGGGGCCCAATCCGGTAGGAAGTCGCCGAGGCTGCCTAAGAGCATAGCTACCAGACAGGAGCCGAGGAGGTAGTTCCCCCTCTTCCCTAATGTTCCAGTAGTTCGAGCATTCCACAGGGATGTGGGAGCCTCAGGTTCAAATCCCCACCTTGTCTGGGCCTCAGCAGGAATTTAAACAGAGACCTCTCAGGGGAGCACCCTAATCCAGCTATTGGTAGCTCTCAATAGCTCCTTTTGAAACTGTTTCACTTTGTCTAAAATACTTAGTGACGGATGCATCTTTTAACTCCAAGCAGCGAAGGGCACTGGAGGGACTGTCAGTTATAGAAAAGATTTTGCAAGTGTGTTTTGTGTGAGTATATTCTGTTCAAAGCAAGGTTAGGAACTCTACCTGTTTATAGTTACACACTCTTTCACATTCTGAGGAGAAGATGACTGGTGATCTACTGAGGCGTGTAGCTTCAAAGAACAAGAATGACCAGTAAATAAGAATTTGTCTTCTCCCAAAAAGACCCATCTAATTGAGGTCCCACTCTTGGAAACCTACTATAAAAGCTCAAGGGATAGGTCAAAAAGAAAGCAAAACTGAAAAACTGCCTGATGCTATAGCAGTAAAGAAAAAACAAGGCTAACAGAGTTCAAAAGATGAAAGCAGAGACAACCTTAGTTCTGGTACTTCCTAACTTTTGAGTGCATGACTCAAACCTTAATGTTAAATTCTTTAAAGTAATAACATGCATAGATAGCACTGAGTGTATGGGGAAGGTGAAGTACTTTCACAAGGTGAGAAAACAGCATACTGAATAGAATAACATTCTAAAGTGCAAGAGACTTTGAATACTGAGAAATAGGTTCTGGACTCCTGACTAGATGCCAAAACTAAGCAATAATGCTTTACATATGTGTGAGGAGAAATCCATGTGGCTTCTCTGCAAATCTCCTGGCTGGGGCAGATCTGAGGTTAGCAGCCAAAGCTGCTTTGAACAGAATTTACTGAGCCTTTACATGACCTTCAAGCTGCAGGCCTGCCTAGCTGTTGCAGTGAGATATCCACTGAGGGCTATACTGTGACTTAACAATATGCCTGGAGTAACAGGCAGCACATGTTCTGTTCCACGGGCAGTGCAACTATTTCCTGGTTCTCTTCCTTGCCCCATGGAGACACAATCTGTTATTGCACTATGCCAGTAGCAGATTATTTCCCCCTCTTCACCAGTTCTGCTGTGCAGGATAGCACTAAAGCAGGTAAAATGTTGGCATTTCTATTCTGTGGGAACTGCTGAAATTCTGAAAAACATTTTGTTCTGAAACAGAACTAAAAGAAGCATTCCAAAATTTCACATGGAAGGAAAAAAAACGTTATTTAGAAAATCAACTTGTTTCATTTAAAAAATTGAAATTAATCTGACTCTGGGGGTATGTCTAACATGGCAATTAGAAATTCGCGGCTCGGTTGTGCCAACTGACTCGGGTTCATGGGGCTCGGGCTAAGGGGCTGTTTAATGTGGTGTAGGGCTGGAGTCTGGGCTCCAGGACCCTGTGAGGTGGGAGGGTCCCAGAGCTCAGGCTGCAGCCTGAGCCCGAATGTCTGCACTGCAATTAAACAGTCCCTTAGCCTGAGCCCAAGTCAGCTGGCATGGACCAGTCGTGGGTGTCTAATTGCAGTGTAGACATACACTTATAGCCCAAGTGGCAAGGCTTGCAGCTCAGCCAAAAACAGAATTTGGGTCAACTGAAACATTAAGTGAATTCATGTCAAGTTCAACAAACAGTTTTGGCCAAGGGGGAAAAAAATCTGAAAAACAGTGGCAATTTTTAAATAAAACTTTGATTTTTTTAATTTAAAACAACTTTTCGTTTAGAATTTTCCCTTTAAAAAGAAAGGTAAAAACATCAAATGAGGTTTGTTTTTTTAACTTTCATTTTGCCAAAAATAATTTAAAAAATAGTTTCCAGTTGACCCGAAACATTTTTTTCCCCCAATTCGGCCGCCAAACCAAGAGACCAGTTATTCACACATCCCCTCTCGAGAGTCCCCAGGGTTTCCCCACTCCTCAGCAAAAACCCCGGAAGCTCTGAGGTCCCTGGCTGTAGGGCAGGCCGCATGATGGAGCCACAGACTCTGGAAGTCTTGGGGTCCCCAGCAACCCACCAGGTGAGCTGGCAAGAAACCAAGTTGTTGAACCAACTGGAATATTTCAATGAAACCATGCGCTAGGCCAACCAACCAGCTCTAGGACCTCAGTTTTGGGGCATGATTCTGTAGCATCACCTGATCAATATAAAACATAGTATAAAGTCACTAGAGCCTGAAGCTCATGTACTTCATGAGCTGAACTTGCTGCCACTAGGAAAATGACCCTTCTAAGATGCTTCTGCATGAAATCAAGAGTGCGAAACTAGTGAACAGTTCTACTAATACAAGTAGCTAGGGCCATACTGAGAGGTTTCCCCTACATTATGTAAAGGATATATACAAATGCAGTAATAATGTATTACAACTTCAAGAGCTAGATATTGTTATCAACCAAAATAAGGAGAAAAAATATATCAGGTCATTGATTCTGTTATCATCCACAGAGACCTGAAGATTAAACCCATACATGATTAAATGAAGCAGATCCTAGCTAGCCACTCCCCTTCCCTCTATTATTGTAAAGCTTGCTGTCTGCCTGGCTACTGCTCTTCCCACTCAGAGGTAGCTGCATTTCAGTGATGTTGTATGCACTATGTAAGCGTTCGCAAAATGCTTTAATCTGCAAGTTGAAACATACGGAGCACAACGCTCTTGTCATGGAATTTGCCACAGAATCCAGTCTCTACCAGGGAGTTGTGTGTTAGAACAAAGCTTTAATTACTTAAAAAAAAAAAACATTTCTAGCCTTCATGTTTGTGAAGAGAAATCTTCCAGACAGGAACTGAATGAAAACCAATGTAGAGTTTCCAGATGTGTGACTTGCCTGATCTCAGTGGGGTGTTATCTGTGAAACCTACTGTATGCATCCGAAGAAGTGGGCTGTAGCCCACAAAAGCTTATGCTCTAATAAATTTGTTAGTCTCTAAGGTGCCACAAGTACTCTTGTTATTTCTACTGATGACAGTTATTGAAGAAGTAACTACTTCACTCCTGTTTATTTCAGCAGACCTGAAAATTGTTGCCCAGACCTGAAGAAGAGCTCTGTGTAAGCTGGCAAGCTTGTCACTTTCACCAACAGAAGTTGGTCCAGTAAAAGATATTACCTCACCCACATTGTGTCTCTAATATCCTGGGACCAACATAGCTACACCACCACTGCATATTTCAGCAGAAATATTCAACTAATCTGCTCATCCGTCTTACTGGCTGCAGTATCAGACAGTGGGGATGTGGCAGGCGCTGGTTAGAGCAAGGATTGCTGAGACAGGTAAAAGGAAGTTCAAGTCCTCCACAATCAGCATCGTTATCTCCCCTGCCCAAAAATGGGGAGAGCAAGAGGAGATGCATTTTCTTCCCAGTGCCAAAAAACAAAATCACTTCGACCTTGGGCGGTCCAAAACCCAAATCAGCTCCTATGACTTGTCCCAGATGTCCTTGATTCAGCTGTCAAAACCTCTGGCTCCTCTCTCAACAATCTCCAAATGCAACCACTATAAAAATATGTAACGCTTTGAACACTGAGAATATAGGGGCAATGTGAGCTGCTTGGGGCAGGAGCTGGGCTTTCCCGTATGTTTGTAAAATGCCTAGTGTATTATAGGCACCACCAGAAATGCAAAATAGCAAACAATAACAATGGAATTACTCCAGATTTACAGTGGACTCCCTGAACAGAATTTGCCGCACTGCATTTAATATAAGAATAAATAAACCAATGGTGGTGTTTGAGCAGGGAGTTAAAAGAAACAGCCCGAATTAAACAGAAGCTTCGAGATGTGTGAACCACTTACTGAAAAAGAATGATGCAATTTTACTAATGTAACTTTGTCCTTCTACTCTCTCCTCCCTCCCCTCCTTTTGTTTAGTTAGATGCCCCTCATTTGTCTGGTTCAGTCTGATGTTAGATTGTAAAGTCTCTGATGTAAGGTCCATGTCCCACCTTATTTCTATTAAGTGCCTAACCACTTATGGGTCCTCAAAAATAAGTAACAATTAGTAATGTTCATATTGAATTCAGTAAAACCCTCCATTTTGAGTGCATGTGAAGCTGCTGCAGGATTTTCAGTTTGCTGCAGGGATCCAGCAGCAGATCACTGCAGAAACAAGGGACCTGTTGCAGAATTCAGGTTCTGCTTCCTGCATAATACACAGGGCTATGGCTTATAATATGAAAACTCTCATTAGAGGAAGCATGCCAGTTATCTGCAATGGGACACTTTTCTCTGTTTTGTCCTAATAATAATAATTAATGGAGATATCCCATCTCCTAGAACTGGAAAGGACCTTGCAAGGTCATTGAGTCCAGCCCCCTGCCTTCACTAGCAGGACCAAGTACTGATTTTGCCCCAGATCCCCAAGTGGCCCCCTCAAGGATTGAACTCACAACCCTGGGTTTAGCAGGCTAATGCTCAAACCACTGAGCTATCCCTCCCCCCAAGGAGCTATCCTCCTTGTCCTAAGGAGCTTCCAGATTATTTCTCTATTTGGCTCCCCCTTTCTGTCGTCGTGAATTGTGTCTATGAGTAACTACTCTGTCAAAACAACCATCTGCTACATTTGATCATTTATGGGTTTTGTCTGGCTTGATCTTCGGGTCACTACCATCTGATTTTTGCAGCTTATACCTGCCTCAATGACCTGATTTATCTTTATTTTTCTTTTGGTTGGCTATTCTATTGCACTGAATGCTTTAATATACTGGTATTGTAGAGTCTTTTTGAGTGCACATTCTTTATATAAGGTAGGTATCCTATTTTGCTTCTCTTGCTATGTGTGCACTTTCTCGATTCATTCTTCGGTGTAATAATTGTATAGTGGTGGTGCAGAAGTTACATAATCTTTAAAAAGGGGCAAAATAAATTATTTTTACCAAACCTTTCAGTAACACTTTTCAATAGGATTTCTTTACTCGGGAATTCATAGCCAATTAAGAACCTTTTGTGATTCCTTTCCTATTCTATAAAATGTATACATTAAGCCACTATCATAAATTATATAGCATTTTAACACCAAAGGACTAGACCAGGCAACAACAGAACAATTAAACCAAAAACAGACAAAGGGTACGTCTACACTTCGAGCTGGAGTGGTAATTTCCACTAAAAAGTAGAAGTGTAACTACAGCAGCATGGGCAGCAGTACGGGCGATCTGCCCTAGAACTCCACATGGGACCCTACTTGAGGCAACTAGCCCATCCTGTTGCTAGCCATGGTGCTGTGGCTACACTTCAGTTTTTAGCATGCTATCTTGATCAACGCTAACCCATGTTTGCCTGTCTGAGCTGGAAATTACTCCTCCGGCTCGAAGTGTAGATGTACTAATAGAGAACAACTGGCAGCCCAATGCCAAGGGAATAGTGGGCTACTGGAGGCAGGGCCAGCTCCAGGCACCAGCCCACCAAGGCGCCTGGAGGGGGGCAGCGCGGTGGGGTGCTACGGCCCAAGAGCGGGGCCGCAACTGGGCTCGCCGCCCTCCGCGCGGCGCTCCGGCCGCTGGGGAGAGTGGAGCTGCAGTGGGCTCGCCGCCCTCCCCCGGCGCTCCGGCCGCTGGGGAGAGCGGAGCCGCAGCGGGCTCGCCGCCCTCCCCCGGCGCTCCAGCCGGTCAGGGCCGCGGTGGGCTCTCCGCCCTGCTCCCGGCGCTCCGGCAGCCGGGGAGAGCGGAGCCGCAGCAGGCTCGCCGCCCTCCCCCGGCGCTCCAGCCGGTCGGGGAGAGCGGGGCCCCGGCCGGGCTCACCACCCTCCCCCCGGTGCTCCAGCCGGTCGGGGCCGCGGTGGGCTCTCCGGCTGGCGGGGAGAGCGGAGAGCCCCAGCCGGGCTCACCGCCCTTCCCCCGGCGCTCCGGCCAGTCGGGGATTGCGGGCCCGGGGCCGGGCTCGGCGCCCTCCCCTGCCGCGCTGGGGGGGTGGGGCACGGAGGTGGCTTTTTTGCTTAGGGCGGCAAAAAAGCCAGAGCCGGCCCTGACTGGAGGAGAGTCAAGGAGCACTGGACTGGAGTAACTGTCATTGGAAGAGAAAAAGGGAGAGGCCTGAATCTGATCTCACTTCCATCAGTGCAATGGAAATGTCAATGGAAAAAACTTCTTATTTATGCAAGGGTCAGTGACCTGAGGACCAGGCCCTTATGGCCTACTAGTCTGCTCCTTGTTTTCATAGGTGTAAATCTAGAATAACTCATGGACATCAGATTTAATAAAGAGTAGAATTTGGTCATAAGACTTGAAATGGTATTTAAAATGACAAAAATTCATTCTGAGGGCTTGTAACATTCACTTGACCACAGCAAGTAGGAATCTTTTTCTTTCCCCTTGGCAAGTGCCCTAAATGGCTGCAGAATCAAAACCAATGTAATACCAAAGTAAAACAAAATTTCTAGCCCTTATTATTGCAAAGAGAACCTCCCACATGTGAACCAAGTTAACGCAGCACCATCTTCCCAGGTATGCCAGCAGTCAGATCCAATGCTCCTGCCGCCACAGCCAAATGAAAGCTTTTTTAACTTCTGCTTGGGAACCTTGTGACACCATCAAGAGAAATTTCCCAGTCAGAGGAGGTGAGCACAGGCGCTATTCCCTCAGGAGGAGGACACAAAAACGCAAGGGAAAGGGAAATTAGCAGAGAACCCACCACCACCATCACTTTCTCAGTAGCTATGTGGCTCTGGGTCAGAAAGAGAAAGGACACAGACAGTTACTAAAAAGTTACATGGAAAGCTGACTGACAATGTGACAATTAAATATAGCACATGACTGGCTTATTTTATTGCATTGCAGGGAACACTGCAGCACAGTTATTTTCATACTGGCTCATGAGTGGGCTTAGTCCTCAAGTTAGCAGAGTGGCAGGTAAAATTTTCAAGACTGGTCCACATTGTAATAATAATAGCACTATTACTGCAATGTGTTTTCAAAGTGCAGCACATTTAGCTCCATTCCTCACCCCTCACTGTGGCATAAGAAAGTAATCTTATCTCTATTTTACCGACAGGATAATAAACTTCTCCGCTGAAGTGACTAAACCACAGCTACACTGTAAATCAGTGGCCAAGATGGGATTCTGATCTGAGATATAGCACTGTCAGTCTGGCGTAACTGAAGTCAGTGGAGTTATATTGGTGTAAAACTGGCCCTACTTTCTAACCCAAAGCTCAAATGCAGACAGTGCTGCCTATATATCTGCACATTCACCATGTTCAGTAGAGGCTAGTACACCAATATTGCCCACCTTAAGAAAAAAAGGCTAAAAACTTCTACATTCACAGGATCCAGAATGTCCGCAAAATAGAGCACAATGTGAAAACAAAACCAGGCCACCCCAAAACTATCCAATCATGTTATACACAATCTATTTGTCTTTCCCCTCCCTTCCCAGAGAAACCTTTTAACCTCATCTTACCTTCCCAAGATACTTATATGGGCTCCACCCCACTGTAGTATCTGAGCACCTCACTCTCTTCAGTATACTTATCCTCACAACACCTCAGTATGGCAGGGAAGTATTATCTGGGGAACTGAGGCAAAGGAGACTAAGTTACTTAACCAAGGTCACACTAGAAATTGATAGCAGAACAGGGAATTGAACCCAGGTCTCCTGAAGGCTCAGAGTGTCTATATGGGGCTACAGGTAGCTAGCTGTGAGCTCCCTGAGACTATGTTCTCTTGTGTAAGTGTACCTGGTGCTGGGGGTGTTTCAATTAGGCAGTTATGTCCAGGAAAGCCAGGCAGATTAAGTAGAAGAGTATTATAAACACACATCATTTAAATAAGCTGCTCAAACAGTGGCACTCAAACTGCCTCTATAGGTTATTGCTTTCATAGCTCAGATGTTCATCCAGAGTAACACATTTACTCAAACAAAGCAAATGAAACAAATAAAAAGCACTCACATGCTAAGTAAAATTAATGGGCCTTATGTTGTGCATTGAAGCTTGCCAAGCTCAGGTCTGGTAAGCCATCGAGGGAAGGGTGTTCCAAAGACAGCACCTGCAACTGGAAAACCTTCAAATTTACTCTAGGAACTAAAAGAAGGGGTATCCCAACTTCAGCTGTGGTAATGGGTGATTTACCAATGTTCTCATGCAAACTGTCTCAGTAGTAACCCCAGTGCCTGTCAGGCCAGACTCGTCAAATATGCAAATCTCCTGTCTCCGATGGAAGTTGCATAGGAGCAGCGTTGCAATTCGCGCTGCTAAAATCTCAGCCGATGCCACTGACCATGCTCAGAAGTGATTTTTTTCAAATCCATTTAAACTTTATTTTCAATTCTTCTCCCCTCACCTGAAGTTTGCAACAAGTTTCCTTCTTATGGAGAACTAACAAAATGCCAAGTGTGGTGTTCTTTGTTCAGCCATTTTTTCAGTAATCTGTGAGGGAAAAAATTGAGTGCTGTATCCTCAGAGGCTATAAATTCTCCTAGCAACTCTGAAGTCCGACTCTGCTGAAGTCAATGGAGCTAGGCTGATTTACATTAGAGGAAAACCGGACTCTTCTTTTTCCAACTGAGAATTTCTCTCCACTCAAAAATGGCTGAATTTTTCTTAACCTTTCCAGAACCATTTGCTTTCGGGCTCAGGCCAAACATTAGCCCCAAAGAAAAATTTAGTTCTGGGCACGTGAAAAAGAAAAAAAAGAGGGTAGTAATAGTCTAAATGCAGCTTTCTCCAATAACAAAGCTCTAAAGCAGTCACTATGTATACTGTGTAATACACGATGTCGTAACATTATGTAAGTGAATAGCATCAGACCAAGGGAAAGGTAAGTAAGCAGGGTGTGTTATAATAGTCCTAATGATGAAATAATCGCCTTGATTACTTCTTCGGTTCATACATCAAAAATATCACAACCCAGAGGAGAAGACATTGCATGCAAGGTCCTCAGTTTTACAGACATTAAGATTTCCAATAGTTTATTAAACAATATTTTCTTTTTTGTTTCAACACTGGAATTACATCCATAAATGTGCTTAAGAGGAAAAAAAGCTACTAGTAAAACTGTTCTTCCTCTCTTTTTTTAAATATAGAGATATAGATATAAAATTGCAGTAGCATCTAGGAGCATGTCTACATTGCAGTTGGGAGCAAACCTCCCAGGCCAGGAAGACAGACTTGTGCGAGTGGGGCTCAAGCTAGCATGCTAAAAATAGCAATGGGAAAGTTGTAGCTTGGGCTTTCAAGCCCACCTGACTAGGGTTGTCAACACTATATTTCAAAAATAAGAGACTGTTTTCTTAGCACCTTGCCCCATCCCTCTTCCTGATATTATTATCAATCATCATCATTATTATTAATACTACTACTAAGAAGCAGTACTCATCTACATTCACCAGGAGTATTCCTTGCTGCTTTTTGCAGCACTCGGCAACTCCCGATCTTGTTGTACAGAGATGAAAAATTAAGAGACGTCCGTTATAATAAGGGACTGTTGGCACCCTACACCCGACCCCCTTGGCTTGAGAGCCCAAGGCGCTGTGTCCACACTGTTATTTTTGGTGCACTAGCTTGAGCCCCACTAGCATGAGTCTTTTTACCCAGAGCATCACTCCCTGCTGCAAGGTAGACATACCCTACAGGTCCTAACCAAGACTGGGGCCTCCTTGTGCCAGGCACTAAAGAAACATAGTAAGAGACAGTCCCTGCTGTAAAGAGCTTCCCTCTGAGAGGGAAAACAGAGGCATAAAGAGATCTGATGATTTGCTCAAAGTCACACAGCAGGTCAGAGACTGAGACTACAGCTAGAACTTACTCCTCTGACTGCCAGTCCCAGTAACCTATTTATTAGGCCATGCTACTGGTTCTCTTTTGATTACTTCTCTCAAAAGGTGTATAATTTTTCTTTGTGTTCTCCTCACCCCCATTTTCCTGTGTATGAATTCCTCTGTATCTGTTTGTCCTAAAAGAATTATCTTCCCTTATCTGTTGCTAGGAAAATGATAAACAGTAAAAATATTTTTTTTTAAACTGAAAAGGTTTTAGAAGTGTCAACTGCAATTTGGTGGATTGAATATGAATAGCATAATTATACATCTGCTCTCTTACTCCTATTAATGAATGTAAAATAACTGGAATATTCTGAAGGCTGTCGTCATGGTAACAGACATACTAGCCTAGCAAAAAAGGAAAAATCTGCAGTTATAATTCAAGGTAAAAATCTCATCTCTTTACCAGAACTGGAAAGTATCAAAGACTTAATGCATGCTTTTGTCCTTCTATTATAATCTCTTTTAAAACATATGATGCATGGTTATTGGGAGAAGGCAACATTTGCCACACAACGGTCTCTCTCAAAGGCTGCTCTAACTAAATGGGAAATTGTTGTCTTTCTGATATCCTATTGTGGAAACTGTTGGTAAAGGCTGACTTTGAAAATAGTAATATGGTTTCAGTGACCAGATCCTCATCTGATGTAAAGTGGTGTAGCTTCCTTTAAGTCAATGGAGTTGTACGGTTTATACCAACTGAGGCTCTAGTGCGATAGGCGTAAAATTGCATTGCCAGACATATCGGCATAGTCTATATGCAGAATTCCGTACTCCAGCAGAGGGAGTACTAATGGAAATCCTTACTTTTGATGACACCATTGAGAAAAATCGCTGGGAAACTTCCAGGCTTCTTTAAGAATGTAATAAATAGTGGAATGTCCCCCACAACTATACCCCTCACCTCCAAGACATCTGCGCTGTCCCCCTTGGCTTGTGCTATACCACCCAAGGTTACACATCAGATATTCTAATCTGAAGTGTAAATTGCCATGCATTCAGCATGTCAATCATGCACAACTGGAGAGGAAAAGGATCATTAGTAAAATCAACGTTATCCGTTAGAATAAGAGTTGTAACAGAGAGGCAAGAAGGACTCAAACACTGGCAGGAGGTGACTATACAAACCTGGTGCTCGCAAAACAATTGGGATCAGGACTCATGTAAGTGAAAAATACTTACAGACAAAAGATTGTTGAAATGGACTGCACTGAGGGAAAGTGCGTAGGCTAGCAGTGAACCTCAGCCTGCTCAGGTATTGTACCAGACCTGTCTTATGTCATAATCCATTAAGTATCAGGAGGTAGCCGTGTTAGTCTGTATCTACAAAAACAACAAGGAATCCGGTGGCACCTTAAAGATTAACAGATTTATTTGGGCATAAACTTTTGTGGGTAAAAATCCCACTTCTTCAGATGCATAGAATGAAAATTACAGATGCAGGCAGTATTATACTTTTAATATCAGGGTTAGAAGGGACCTCAGGAAGTCATCTAGTCCAACCCCCTTCTCAAAGCAGGACTAATCCCCAGACAGATTTTTGCCCCAGATCCCTAAATGGCCCCCTGAAGGATTGAACTCAGAAACCTGGGTTTAGCAGGCTAATGCTCAAACCACAGAGCTATCCCTCTCCCCCCACAAAACACAAGACACATTCCAGGAGAGGCAAAGTTGCTTTCTCTTTGAAGTCTGTTTCTGAAGTTTTTTTGTTCAAATATAGCTACTTTTAAATCTGTTATAGAATGTTCAGGGAGATTGAAGTGTTCTCTTACTGGCTTTTGTATGTTACCATTCCTGAGGTCCAATTTGTGTCCATTTATTCTAAGAGAAACCGCAGAACTAAAATTCATTTGCAAATTTAACAGCATTAATTTGGGCTTGAATAGGGACTGGGAGTAGCTGGCTCACTACAAAAGCAACTTTGCCTCTCCTGGAATTGACACTGCCTCATCAGTTATTGGGAGTGAACTACATCCACCCTGATTGTATTGGCCCTGTCAACATTGGTTCTCAACTTGTGAGGTACTCCCTTCTCTTCATGTGTCAGTATATAATGCCTGCATCTGTAGCTTTCACTCCATACATCTGAAGAAGTGAGTTTTTTACCCACAAAAGCTTATGCCCAAATAAATCTGTTAGTCTTTAAGGTGCCACCACACTCTCCTTGTTGTTTTAATAGTCCATTAAGAAACCTCTCTCCAACATTAACTGGCAAACACTGTGTATATCAATCATAATATCCATAATTCCACCGAAAGACAAGGTTGAAAGTATGCTTCCATAAAGTCCAGCTAATATCCAACCTCAATGTTATACTTTCTTTACCAAACATACCTTTTCAAATCCCAAATGGTAGAAGGTCTAGGAATAAACAGGTAAGGGGAGACCAGGGGAGCTGGGGGCTTGTTACTTAAATGTAAACCTCAGCCCAAACATCTGAATTTTTTGAGAACATAGTCTGAGGTTCGTATGTGCAACCCTGTCAAACCCCAGCCTACGTCTGAGCAGGTCGTGGGCTTGTCTCCATCTTAGGCTCAAGCAAACAGTTCAGATAACTTGCTAGATAGGCAGGAATGACAGTCAGTAAGACTGTGACATTTTGGGGTTCAACCCAGACCAATAGGGGCTGTGTCACCGCCTGCCCTGCAATGTTGCGTGCCTTAAATGGCATGCTTCTGTGGCTCACAGCCCTGACGCCAACAGCCAGCATCCAGGTCACACCCTGGGTTCCACCACAGAGTTACTTTTTGCAAAGTGAGGCCAGAACCCTCCAAGTCCCAAATTTCCCCAGAATCATCTGCCAATGTGACAATCTGCTGATGTATCCAGAATTGAGAGTTATTAGATTACCCCCTCAGCAAGTGAGAGTTTTGCTACTGATAAGCTATGTGACAACACCTTGACACACCAGCTCATCTACCTTGCCAGCAAATTCTTCAGGACTCTGCCAGTCTAAACCTTGCTGTGCAGGCTACAAAACACTGAACCCCAACTCCCAAGTTCCCCAGAGATGTCCTCCTGCAGCATCCAGCCCTCTCCTGGGACAGTCACAGAAGTTATTAGGTTTGTTGTTCCTTTAAAGAGGACACTCATTAATTTAACTGGGGTTTGACAAACACTGCTATTTTAATCACAGCACTGCATTGGTTTATAATAAAAGTAAAACAAGTTTATTAAACAAAAAGTCATAGATTTAAGTGATACCAAGTATGAGGAATAAAGATAGGAAGGGTTACAAAGCAAACAGGAGTAAAAATATGCTTCTAAAATAAACTTAATTTCAGCAAGTTACACTCTTTGCATAAGCAGGTTTCTCACCTAAACTCAGTTCCCAGAGATTTCTATCCCCTTGGCTGAAGGACCCATTTTTTCCTCAGATTACAAGAGCTCTGGCCGTGTCCAGTGGTGGATAACTTAAATGTCTTTTTGCCCCCCCTTATCATCCCAAAATTCACTCTCTCTGTTTCAGGAGGCAGGAAGGCTTCTTATTGTTCTTCCCTTTTTATGGACTTCCTATCTCCCTGCTGATTCATATGTAAATGGAGCTTCCATTGTTTTGATTTCACACTGTTTAATTTACACTGGGGACAGGTAGACAGCTGCTTTCCCTCCTGTCTGTGAGAAAACCAGTTTCTCCCTGCGTTTGGTCATAAGCTTTAAACCATAATATCCATAATTCCACATATATTATTAATGAAAACATTTCACAATGATGTTAATCACCAGTGTGTCACCAGCATTCATAAAAGACCTTATTTTTTTAATACAGTAATATTATATACAATCAGTTGATACAATTGCTTATCATTTAAGGTTCAGACCCCCGTCTTTACAGTTAAGAGACGCTTTTCCCCACTTGCTAGTTTGATGGCTTTGTTGACCTTTTATGTAAATATATCTTCATTGTCTCTGCCTGATGACCAGGCTGGTCAGACAAGCAAATACACATTCCGTTGTCTAAGGCAGTGGGTGTCAAATGTGTTTGATCTCACCCCCCTTCTTTGTTTCTGTAGTAGTTTACGCCTCACCTCTTTGGGTGCCCGGCCAGCAGCTGCCATCACTCTCCAGCCACCCAGCTCTGAATGTGCACAGCAAGTTTTTTTTTCCCCTAGAGGTTCCCACCCGCCCCCGAATACATTCTGCACCCCAGAGAGGGGTGTGCCCCAGGTTGAGAACCTCTGGTCTAAGGCAGACTGTGCTTGTCAAACAAACATAATTCTAGCACATATTTATAACTCTTTGTACACACCCTCTACATACCTTATGCGAGAATATTCATGATCACAGAGTTGTTAGTTTTCCAATGCTATATTACATGCCACCTTTTGGGTATATATCATGACAACAGTGCATTAGGTGTAGTGAGTATGACAGGCCTGACAAGAGTTGCTGACGCAAAGTTGTTGCCAATGGCCTTTGTATAACAAAAAGTTTTAAGCTTCTTTTGATTTCCCCATGGATTGTGATGAGTTATGCACGCTCAGACAGTATATACAAGAGTAATTCATTGGGATTCTGGTGAAAATTAAATCATGAGCTTTATGGGGGGTGGGGAAGGGGGGAGAGGTTCTTCTCTTGGAGTTTGTCATGTCAACAAGGCTCCAATAGGCGCAGGTTTTAATGTTATATGTACACTGGATATTTGATCTTGTATAAAGAAAGCACAACCCAACAAATCATCTCATATATAGTGATTATAGTTCAGAACCAGTGTCAGAATAGTACCTACAAGGCACATTACTAAAGTCTACAATATAAATATTACCTTTTAAAATGTAAAGCCGGTTGGAGGGAAGGGAAAGTTCAGTTTAGCGTGCAACCAACCCAAATGTGGCCAAAATAGACAGAACCACAAGCATCAACTTCACCTGGAGGCCATGTCTGTGGTTTTTACCAGAACTTCCCTAATAGCCTGGCCAGATAAAGAGTTTAATGCATTTGAAGTTACAAATGGAAAACCAGGCTTATTTACCATACAAGACAGTCTAATCATAGGTGAAAATAAACCAGCTGTTAAGACCTGCAGATGTCTCTGTGAAAGAGCAACACAGGGGCCCAAGAAACTAGGAAGGAGGGAATTTTTTTAAGCCACAGAACATACATTAGATGGATTGGAGTCTAAATTTACATACGCCACCCCCTTTCCACAACCATCCCATATACATCTAGCCACTTCCTTTTCCACGACACGTATCACTGGTTCCATTCCCCCACACCTCTACTTGTGAGGCTCTGCTGAGGACAAGCAAGTCTGGCAGCCTCTCTGCTGAGCTCCAGGCTGCTGCGTCTCAATTTGAAACTCCCAGCACAGGGGGGCTTTCCTGTCAATTGCACCCCAAGTTTACAGCAGATCTCCCAAGCCCCAGAACAGATAAGATTTAGATTTGCTCATGTTGATTGCTCTGTGGCTTCAGAAGTATCCTTGATGTAGCCAATCAGAATTGGATCCCCACTGTGCCATGAACATTCAGGGGCAATCCCTGCCCCAGTGAGCTTACACAGTAGAAAGACAAGGGACAAATCGGGAGGGAGGAAGGTGGATTGCAAAGTGTATATTGTATCCCAGTGTGACAATAGGCATGTGTAGTCTTGGTTAGGTCCAATAGCTGTTCTTTTTTACCCCAAAACAAGGAACATTCAGGGAGGCTAGCCCTCGGCCCCTTCTCTGCTGTTCCCCCTCCCCGGCAGCCTCAGCTCACTGTGCCGCCGGCGCAATGCTCTGGGCATCCGGGCCTGACCCGGTGTTCTGTGCTGCGTGGTGGCGTGGCTGGCTCCAGCCGGGCGGCATGGCTGCCTGTCCTGGTGCTCTGAGTCGGGCGGCTGTAGTGCCGCCAGCCACCGGTGCGCCAGGCAGTGTGGTAAGGGGGGCAGGGAGCAGGGGGGTTGGATAGAGGGCAAGGGAGTTTGGGGTGATGGTCAGGGGGCGGGGAACAGGGGGATTGAATGGGGGCAGGGATCCCAGGGGGGCAGTTAGGAAGGAGAGGGGGGTTAGATGGGGCAGCAGGGGGCAGTCAGGGGCAGGAATTCCGAGGGCAGTCAGGGTCAGGGAGAAGGGGTGGTTTAATGGGGCAGGGGTGCGGGGGGGGGCAGTCAGGAAGGAGAGGGGGGTTGGATGGGGCAGCAGGGGGCAGTCAGGGGTGGGGGATCTGGAGGTGGTCAGGGGACAGGGAGCAGGGGGGGGGAATGGATGGGGCAGGAGTCCTGGTGGGGAAGTCAGGGGGTGAAAATTGGGGGGGGGGAGGAAATCTGATAGGGGGAGGGGATCGGGCCATACCTGGCTCTTTGGGGAGGCACAGTCTCCCCTAACCGGCCCTCCATACAATTGTGAAAGCCCGATGTGGCCCTCAGACCAAAAAAAGTTTGCCCACCACTGATTTAGACCCATTAGTGCTGCAAATACACATTATAGATGCACTTTTAATGTGCAGCAAGTACGTACAACTGCCCCTCAGCCTGGATTGCAAATGAAGTGAAATGGGGAATTCTAGAGTACTGGGAGTGCTGTAATCAGGGATTGCTCAGGGGCTTTGCAAGATTTGTTGTGTTCTTTGGATATTCACAACACAAGAAAGGGGAGGTCAATGGGAGCTGGTTATTGGGCGTGTTAAAGGAAGAGGAAAGGAAAGGCAAATGGATGGAAAGGGCAGGAGTAGGGGGGACTTTTTCTGAACCTGAAACAATATTTCATTTTGGTTCAATGGATGTACAAAGGTTTGGGATGGTTTTTGTTTTGCTCGAACCATTTCTCCCATCCCTACTTTGTATTTACCTTCACATTAGGGCTGTGAAAAGTTTGAACAGATGTTCAGATGCAGGCGGAGGGAAGTTTTAGTGCTGCTCTATTTACTTCCTCTTGCAAGATCTGCTTACATTTGCCTATGTTGTGAAGAGGAAAACATTCAAGTAGCTTAACAGCTACCTGGGGGAGATCTTGATTTAATGTTCATCTGAAGCATTATGAATTAAGAAAGGAATGTATTGTGCCATGAAACCTCACTTAACTGGAGCTTTTATGTTTCTCAAAATTAGGTCAGCAAATTTATTGGTACAGTAGCTTAATCTCCTAGCACATTAACTATGCATGTGATGGACTGAAATCTGAACTCATTCTGTCAATATAGTGACTTTTTGAATCTTGATTTTGCCAGATACAAAGCACATCAACACAAAGACCAAGTTCTAAGTAGTTCCACTCATGTCAAAACCCCAAAATTCTGGGCTTGATTCTTCCCTGTATCTGAGCTTTGCTCAGCACAAGGAAGGGAAGGAGGGATCTTCACAAACTGGCTATAGCTCTGGTTCTGCACCAGCCCAGCCCCAATCTCAGTGGCATGGAGCTATAAAGAATAGGGGCTTCTCTAACTGATGCCACTGGTATAAAGTCCATTGGGGACCTCACATCAGTGGTGGAGAGAAGCTCCATTCCACAATGTCCACCAAGCTCCTTAGATCAGGAGTGGAGGGGTGGCTGGTGCAGGGGCGGCTGGTGCAGAGGTTGCCTTCTCTGGGTTTATGCTTGCAGGGAGTTCCCACCATGACAGGAATCCTCAGTTATTCATTTACAGCCATAATCCAACCCCTTGTGCTGCCTAAACAGTGCAAGGGGCCAAGTATAGGAGAGGATATGCTGGCTCAGTCTAAAGCTGGGATCTGCGACATTACAAGGATTATACAGTCCAAGACTCAATAGTCCCTCCTTCCTCTATTTGCGACTGGACAAGACACAGCTCAGTTTTCAGGCTCTTGTGATCCATCCATGTCCTCCAAAGCCCTTCAACATAAAGAGGGAAAGAGGCCAGCTTTTTGTTGGGGAGGGGGGTTGTGTTACAATTTTAATGCAAGAAATTGCAGAAAAATCATTTTATTTACTATTATGACCCATATCAAGTACCTCCCCCCTATAGGAGCAGCCATGCTCCAACCCTATACCTAGCAGCCTGCTGCCAACAGCTCACCTGAGACCCACAAAGCCCAGCCCCACAGTGAGGCTCCTCCCTTGAAGTATGATTGGCAGAGTCCCATAGTGACTGATTGGCCCACTGGCCCTACTTAAGCTAGCAGCAGGAACAGGAAGCTGTCTGAACCATTGGGTTCCATGCTGCTCTGGACTGTGTGCCTTGTGTTACCTATTACCCACTCCTGCTTCCCTGGCTTGATTTTTCTGGCATCTGATTTGTGGTTCCGAACCTCCAGTTTGCCTCCTGCCTCTGACCCCCAGATATCCTGACATGGCCTGACTCTGGTTCCCAACTCGTGGTTCTGATTTACAGTCTGTGTCCTGCTTCTGACCTCCAGCATTCTCTGCTGCTGTCTTGTGACTGTGGATTCTGGCTCTGACTACTAGGTCTGGCCACCCATGACCCACCTGGCCATGACATTTAGGAACATACAGGATTAGTGAAGGGCAACCACAGGCTTTGTTTCTGCTTTGCAATTCAACAAGATCTCCACACCATAGTCCAGCGCATGAAAGAATTTTCACTTCTGTATCTAAATTCTGAAAACATTGACCCTGAATAATGAGTTTAGTAATCTGAATCTAGAATTTAGCTTTAAACCACTCCTCTGACATAAGAACATACGCAGAGCAAAATCCACATCATCTAACACCCAATTTATATCTCCACAGTTCACAAGTTTTGTTTAAGAGACGTTCCACGTTGAAGTTGTAGAGATGTTGCCAGTCAGAAGTGAAGTGTCTTGGCAGAACTACCTGATATGAAAACCTCGACAGACCCTGCTTGTAATAAGCTTCAAATTAGTGCAGTGGCCCTTCGCTTTATTAGCTATAATAAAAACATTTAGGTACATTTAAAAAAACAAATAGAATAAAACCAAAGTGTAAATCTAAAGTCAACAATTCCCATAGGGGGTGTAGGTTGGGGAGTGAGTTTGACAAATGCCTCCTTTCTGAAGTAGCACTTTCCAAAACAGCTGGTACCTTGCAAAAGAAGGAGCTATCCAAACTGTCCAGTGCTTACTGCATCCAGTGCAGAAAATGTTACCAATATTCACTCCAAAGCCAGTAATGTAAAGGGATTGTATTTATTGCATCTCAACCTTCATCTGCAGTAGATAACATCTGATCATTACAAATCAATACTCCGTTGCATCAAAAGTGTAAAACGGAGTGTTGTGTAAGAGGATGATCACATACCGTAACGAACTGGATAGGTCAAAAGAGTCAGGAAGCTATGTCAGTTCATGCATTAGAGAGCATTAGAAGCAACAATACAATTAGTGCAAAATTTAATTGAAATTAGGATTTAAAGATAATCTGAATAAAAAACACAGCCAATCGAATTTAACCTTAAAACCAAGAGGCTTTGCTTAGTATGTTGTTCAAATCTGTTAAACAATATGTTTTCCCTTTAAGTGAAATCATTTATCTAATTTTTCATTCAGTACTCACAGGACATATAGCATTAAACCAAGGGCAATTCATTCTTCATATAAAATCTGTCTTTGTAAAAATGTTTTATTTACCTGCAATATTTATTTATTTATGGAATTCAATAAGAATACTTTGTATTGATGCAACCTAGCACTTTTCATCTGAAGATCTCTGAGCACTTGATAGCAATTGGTAAGTGTTATCCCTATTGCAGAGGTGAAGAAAATGAAACACAGAGATTAAGAATGGAGTTTTCAAAAAGCACCTAATCTTCAAAGTCAATGTAACCTGTGCTTCTAAATCATTTTGGCTCAGATTTTCAAAGATGTTCATTCCCCAATAGGTGCAGATAAGCACCTAGTAAGATTTTCAGTCTGCACCATTAGGTGCCTAAAAAAACCATATGAAAATGAGGTCTTTAGGCAATTTTGAAAATCTCATGTTGCACGCTTGTCCAAAGCCACAGCAAAGAGCAGTAGAGTCAGGCCTACAACCTGCATCTCTTTACTCCCCTGTCTGTGCTCTAACTAGAAGACCTAGCTGCCGCCTAGCTCGCGTTTGTGGGCCAGATTCTGCTGTCACCAACCAGTGAATCCTTGTTTTCTTTAAATTTAGAAATAAAAACGATCCCCAAATAATTAATATAAAAAAGTGCTTTGTAGATGGTACTAATAAGTAAATAGCAGAACATTCCAGGTGTAGAACTTTAGTAGAAGAGCACACATTTTTATCTTTCCATGCGCCTTCTCACTCCCAGTATCCCTCAAATAATGTGAACACTAATTTTAATCAGGAGAGGCACTGTTATAAATCATTTAAATTCTTCAGTTCCTGCTGCATACAGTATATGCATCCAGCCGAGCTCTATAGCAATCACGTGATTATTTACAAATAGTTAGAGGTTAACCTGTTTGAAGGGTTGCCATTGGTCAAAATAATACAGGGCAGAACAAGGCTGGGAGGGAGTCAAAACTCCAGGAGGCAACCCTTGGATTGAGCTTCTCGTTCTGCCCTCTGAAATTCCCTGTCCTGGATTTGAAATATCAGCACACCATGATGATCTAGCAAGTGCTACCAATGTATCTCACTGTGTTTCTTTTAAGTGGAACACACTCCAAAAGTCTTCAAATGAAAACAGATTTGCAGCTATTTTACTGGGACATGGGAGCAAAGCCTAATAAAATGAAACTGTCCTCTTCAAAATGACAGCGATAGATATATTACCCATCAGCTGAACTCACTGTCCACATTTTGGCATATTATGAATATCTTCAGGGCAGAAAAAAAAGTGTTGATTCTTATCTGTTCAGTAAGAGCTGTTATCAGAAAACCTAAATGAAATAATCTGATGCCAATTTCTCTCAGGAGAAGTGTAATTCGATTATCCAGTGTTCCCATTAGAAACCCTAAACCCAATTAGTTTACGTAAGCATGTTTTCTGGAGAAGGTCTATGTTGTTAAAACTTGTATAATAGATCTTGCTGTTGTCTACTTAAGAGTAAACTGATGAGCTTTGGATGTTAGATACAGTGACTTAAAATGAAATGCAATAAAGGTTTCCACAGTGCATTGCATTTTTCTTAACACATTTAACCAATTTAAACTAGTCGTCTACTGACACCTTTTCCTTGCAGTGGGGGATTTTTTTTTTAAAGAAATAATGTATTTTTACAGACATGACAAGCCATCCAATTACCCAGAGCTTGTCAAGGCTAATGCATTCAGTAGTAAGCGTGTCACACAACAGTATCGTTTTGAATCCTTTTGTGCTAGACACCTGTAGAAATTCTAAATATCTGCCTAAAAGGCAGTTATTATTAAGCTTTCCAGAAATGGGAGAAAAACTTTTCCTAATCTAATCTTCATAATAACAGAGAAAAGCATGTTACTATTTGTTTACAAGAACAAATTTAGCAGTGCTTGTGAAGTCTTGAATAATATTACCCATCAGCAAAATCTGATAACCAACTTAATTAGTAAGGAATAGTGAATTATGTGCAGTTGAGCAATGGCAATTTGGAGAACATTGACAGCTTAATAGAACAATCTTAGCAAAATGCAAAGGCTAAAGAACAATCAGTACAAACACTGATGAAATATAAGGTCAGTTGAATAGTGTTTATTACCAAATTTATCAGCTGTCTTATTGTGCAGAACAGGAGCACATTTTGTTTCCAGAATTTCCCTCGTTCCCACGGAGCTACTCCAAAGAACTAGGGCCAGAGGCTGTACTGTTAATGGGAATGTAAATCTTCAGAAAAAATGTTTAGATTTTGAAGCACTTACCTGATACTGCCTTCTTTTGCTACTTTGTGGAGGAAAAGCTTGTGTTCAGTTGTTTATTTAATAAAAAACAACTATTACACATTGTCCAGTTTCCTTGGATTTCACTCAGACACATCAACCCTTCACCACAGAGAGCAGTTTGTGGGGTGTGAAAGACAATATTTAATCACTGGGGAAAAATGACAGACTTACTTCCAAGAAGTCCCCTAAATTAGTTAGAGGAATGCAGAACACTGCAGTTTCTGTTTTCAGGTGGAGGTTTTGAACCTTTCCATTTTCATGGGTTCATGCCCCTGGTTTTAGTTTCAACAAACCCAAAGACTCTCAAACTGTAGCTCAACCAAAATCACTGACTTTCACAAGACTTTGATGTAAGACCATGAATAAAAACAAGGAGCACTGATACAGGGCTTTCCATGCAACAAAACTGAAAGCACTTGATAAAAGTTATCTTTACATCACTGTAAAAGCTAATTCACTAGCCTAAGGTCAAAAAGCAAGAGCTTGGACTAGAACCCAAACCTGAAGACACCTAGTCTAGCATCCTAGCCACCAACCCACTATACCTCTCCTGAATGCACCCTAACAAACCTTTTAATGACTCTGATCCAAATTTCCAGTCTGCAACAAAGCCTAAAACCAAGCAGGTTTTGTGACTTGTAGGATTAGTGACATGCCCTTTGTAAAGGAAGCTGCCACACCTTTAAGGCACGAGGGGCACGGCATTGGAGGAGGGTTGATTTTATTGGGACATTTGAGGGAAGGGGGAAATGGCCCATCTCAGTTCCATGTCAAACATAGAATATAATAATGAAATCAAGCAGTCTTAAAAAGAGTTCTGCAAGGAACAGCAATAGGTAAGTGCTCCCCACACAAGACTCTGCTTAGAACTACACCTCTACCCTGATATAACAAGACCCCGATATAACACGAAATCTGATATAGCGCGGTAAAGCAGTGCTCCGGGGGGGTGGGGCTGCGCACTCCGGCGAATCAAAGCAAGTTCAATATAACGCGGTTTCACCTATAACGCGGTGAGATTTTTTGGCTCCCGAGGACAGCGTTATATTGAGGTAGAGGTGTACGTTCAATTTAAGTTACATCCCTATGCTGAAAACATAAGGGTTGAGTTCAATAAACCAGGAGCAATGAGTGTAAATTGCAGCCAGAAGTCTTTTCTTTTTCCTCAGTCAATGCCATAAGAGAGCATCTTGACATTATCTCATGGCATCCCTCCCTGGCCTGAAATACAAACACTGCAAAGCATTGCAAATCACAGCCATTATCATGTTCTGCACTGTGTCAAGCTGTTGTCTAAGACATTAAGCCCATTTTTCATGTGATACAGTACAGACCTGTTGACCCATAGCAGGAAGATGTCAAAAAGTGGGTCCTTTCACTGTCTTAATTCTTTTGGGGGAAAAAAAAAAGGCGTCATGTCAATCTATAATTGAGATGATTAATATGGACAAAAGCCACACTCTCATTCTGGAAAGATTACAAAAAATAAAATAAAATGAGAGTTTTGTACACCCGTCTGCACATTTTCACATATTTATAAACTATTAAAATGGATACCTGATAAACAAGAAAATCCTAAAACTGAGTGAAACCTGTATATCAAATTGTTATCAAAGTGGATAAACCTATTCTGCACAAGCTTAGGTCAATGCATACATGCTACTATCCCTCTACAAATATACCTGCTGAGATCACTGTCTATCATGCTGACCAATATTGTCTCAGTTTCCTTGAATTCCCCCATCTGTCTTTATCCATCTGATGTCTCGTCTTATACTTCACGTGTAAGCTTTCATCTTTTTGTTCCGTGTTTGTACAGTGCCCACCACAAGGAGGTCCTAGTCTATGACTAGGATAGGGCTCCTAGATGCTATGATAATACAAATTATAAACAATAATAAGAGAGCCAACTCATTTACAGAATAACTATCCTGAAATATCTGTGTCTAGTCATTCCATGGTTTGTTGCTAGTTTTCCTAATCATGTTATATTCATCATATCTTTCACTTAATCCACATTTTAAAAAGTTCATCACTATATTTTTGATGACTTGAACTGCCTCTCTTCCAGGCTTGCCTTAGCTACTTATACTCAAGTAGGAGGAAGGGGCAGATTTGCTGCGTGGTAGCCACCATAAGGGATTGGACCCACCTGACTGCTGAGTTTCAGAAAGACCTTTAGTTTCCCTGAAGTTTCCCATTTGTCTGGAAGAGAGGCCCTCGAGTCTGGGGAGAATCATCTTAGGAGCAGTCAGGTAGTCTTTCAAGTGGACAAACAAGTAGAGGCCCATATTATCAAACTCAAGATATAGAGTAGGGTTACCATATTTCAACACTGAAAAAAGAGGACACTCCACGGGGGCCCTGGCCCTGCCCCAACTCAGCCCCTTCCCCACCCCCTTCCCCGCCCCCATTCCAACCCCTTCCCCAAAGTCCCTGCCCCAACTCTGCCCCCTCCTCTGAGCACCCCACATTCCCCCTCCTCCCTCCCGCTCTGATCTTGGTTGGGGGTTGCTAAGTGCTTCCCTGCTCCCCATTCGCCCTGCAGCCTCTGCACCTCCCCTTGCCCTGCAGCCTCTATGACCCCTGCTCCCCACTCACCCTGCAGCCTCTGCACCCCCCCGCCCTGCAGCCTGTGACCCCTGCTCCCCACTCGCCCTGCAGCCTCTGCATACCCCCCGCCCCTTCAGCCTCTGTGACTCCTGATCCCCACTCGCCCTGCAGCCCCTGCACTCCCCCCCACCCCAGCAGCCTCTGCACCCCCTGCCTGCCCTGCTCCCCCGGCAGCCTCTGCCTGGTGGGGACTTCAGACGCTCAGCAGGTCTCTGCAGCCCCAGCAAATGCCGCACTCCCCGCGCCGCAGCCTCCTTCCTGCCACCGCCGAGCACGTTCCCTGGCCTGTATGTCCCTGCTGGAAACAGCTCCCACGGCACCGGGTTCCGAGCCACGCGGGGCGACAGGGCCTCAGGAAGGGTCCCCCAGTGGCCGGGGGGTCCCCGCACGCAAGGGAAGCCCAAGCCGCTGGCTGGGCCCGGCCTCCCCATGATCCTGAGGGCTCAGCTGGGGCGCGCGGTCCGCCCGGCCTGCAGGGGCAACAGCGGCCCCTCCGCCGCCTTCTGCGGCTGTGCCCCTCCCTCCCCCCACCCGAGCTCGCTACAATGTAGCCGGAGCGGCTGGGCTGCGCTGCGGACCCGATGGGTCATGCTGGAGCTGGGCGACCCTGGCTTATGCCTCCCTATTTTCCCGGACATATTCGGCTTTTTGAAAACTCCCCCCGGACGGGGATTTGAGGACCAAAAAGCTGGACATGTCCGGGGAAATCCGGATGTATGGTAACCCTAATATAGAGGATCATCACTTTGGTAAGGAAGCTTTATCCTCCACTATTTTAACTATCAGGGTGGATATGGTGTCATATTATTAACTGTACTTTTGATGCCTAAAGTCACTTTAGCTGGCATGATTTTAGAGAAGGCCCACATTCTGTTCCTGCTGTGATAGTGGTGGTACCGATGGTGGTGTTTTGGAGTGCTCTGAAGTTACCAGCAATCGGGACTGAAAAAATCCTAGGGCTAAATTCCCTTCTCCCCTTTAGCCAGCTGGCAGAAAAACCCAGCAGCAAAATGCATGAAAAGGGTGGAAGTTGGGGGAGGGAGAGGGGAATGGCCACAATTTCTTCTCTTCCGGGAGGAGGGAATGCCATGGGGCCTGTACAACCCAACATTGGCTGGTGCTGGCCAGGAAAGAGGCATGGCTAAGGGATGTGCAGATTCAACACATCACCACATCAGCCTCTATTGGCAGAGGTCCTCACAGAGCCTTCATCAAGAATCTCTCTGACAGAAGCACTGAGGGAGAGTAGGCTAGGGGTACCACTCCCTACCCTTCCACTCAGTGAATCCTTCCCTCCAGGGCAGGGGGCCATGCTATTACACAGGGGTGTCAGTTATACCTCTTTTTGCCAGCTGCAGTGAATCTGAGCCCAAACCTGGGCTTGATTTTCCAGTAGTATAGATGATTCCACAGTGGTATATGGGTCGGGGGCGGGAGGAGAAGAGTGTGTGAGTGATGGTGAGGGGTTGGCCTGTCTGATCTACCAAAGCATCACATTCAGCAGGAATCTGTTGTTGCTTTTAATCCAGCAGTACATCTATGCTGCAGAGGTGTGACTGTGGTACTGTAAACACACCTGAGCTTTGATCAGGCTAGCTTGAACAACAATAGCAGTGAAGCTGCTGCAGCATGGGGTATGCAAGCCCACTCAGGGTCTCGAGTATGCACTGGAGTGGTTAGCCTGTGGCTTGACTGCTATTGTTATTTGAGCTAGCTAGATCAAAGATGGCTCAGGTGTGTCTACACCTGCTGCAGTAACACTTTTGACTGTGGCCTAGGCATACCCTAAGTGATAAGTGAATCAACACTTCCGTGACAGCAAGGCAGTAACAAAGATCCTTTATACATGAGGATGGGAAGCCATTGCTATGGTATTAGTTTTTTCATCTTTGGATCATCTCTGGATTTCCTTGGCCTCCCTCCAGTATAGGTAGCTAGCAAGGACTGCACAGTGTAATATGGCTATGTCTCCTCCTGTCTATGACACACACATCCATTCTAGACGCTAATGGATGGGTGGCATACCCTGGCTCTAAGCCATCTCACCATTTTCCTTTATAATGGGAAATCCCAGCTGTCCTCTTGGGTCAGTTTTAAGAGGTATAAAGGAGATACAGTGAGAACTGAAGATCTGTTTCAGTAAGATTAACTCAGCAAGGGCTATCTGCCTGACTCTATGGTTATGTTTCTTTGTCATCATTTCTCCACACAAAAAACCCTTTCTGTCCCTAATTGTTGCATGCCATCAAGAAGCAATGGTTCTAGTCAACTGCAAACACAAAGGTGCCCTACAGGAGATCTACATGATCCCGCAGCGCAGCCTTGCACTATGTACAGTAATCACATCTTTTTTGTAGCTAGAAACCATTCACACATGTTAACTGTTCCATTTTTTAGAAAGTTACTTACATCCATATTACATCATTCTATGGAGCTAGAGCAATTGTAGCTGTGCATGCAAAATATCAATATAGCCATGAAAACCCAACTGTAGACTCGGTGCATGAGAACTATCAAGCTTATTCTGGGGATATGAAAGTTATAATATTATCCAAAATACTGAGAATGGCCAGTTGTTTTATCACCTCCAATTAAAACTAAAATGACAGTGCGGAATTTGCCCTCACACTGACACACCAGACATACAGCTGTCCAATTTGGCTACGTATTCCCCTCTTCTTCAAGTTCAAGCAATTCCTTCTGTTAAAAATGTTATTTCGGAGAAGAAATGAGTAACGGGAAAAATACTGTAAAAGCACAGGAGAACTAAGTGAACAAAAGGAATAAATGCCAGTCTGGAAAATGCTGTAACCCTTTACAGTGTTAACAATAAATCTTTTTACCATTTTGCTGCTGCTCCTCCTCTCCGGCAACTGTGCAATCAGCACACTGCTCAAATTTGCAAAGTCTCTACTAAAATCACAATGGAGCATTGTGCTGGACAGTGTACCAAGAACAATGTGCATTTTACCTTATGTACCTGCCATCTTAGAAGCTGTAATGTGACAATTAATTACACACTAAAATTTGCCTTTCATTGAGATCTTTAGAATAACGTAAAGCAGAGTTTTCCACAAAGACTCCAGTGTTTAATGAAGGGCTGAGCAAATGCAGAGCAAACAGCCACACACACCAGCAACTTTTCTATCACCTTCCTTTAAAAATAACTTTGTTTTTTAATTAACATGGTTTGCTCAAATATTCACAGACATTAAATGGGCATGTTGAGAGGTGAACAACACCACTACAGGCCAACTCACAGTCATTGGACTAGACTGGTCTGCAAAGGAACGTTTTCTTTTCTGTGTACGGATGGCACTTAGTCCAGCAAAAACTGCAGAATTCACATAACTGCCTGGCATCCTGAACTTTTATTAATAAATTCAATAAAATCTCCCAGCCCCCCCGGACCACATGTGTACCAGGTTCACTGCAGTTCCTTTAACTCTCACCTGCATTTACCACCAATATTCCCCAGCGTTTTGCAAGCTTTTTCTTTTTAATACACACACAACACTGGTAAATTTTTGAGAAGTAGCAACTTCCTCAGAATTCTAATATACATGGGAATTTTTACCAAAGGAAAGTACAGGTGACCTTTGGGGATACCTTTGCAGCCAGCACAGCAGGCCACACTGCCAGAGTGGAAAGGCCCCAGCAAAGCAAAAAGAAAGTTCCATGTTGTGGAGTAGTTCTCGGGATGCTGGTGGAGGAAGAACTTATGTATCGAGGCGCTGCAGTTCCTCATCCTTAATCTGACCCACTCCACCCCCAACCCCAGTTGGGGCTGCGCACATTGGAACTGTCCCAAGCAGTACAATATAATGAACATTGTCACGGATTGGGGCATGAAGAGATTCCAGGAATGCTGTGTTTAACTAAACTTTGTGAGTTGGTAGGTGAGGAATCCTCCATCTCAGGTCAGTTATGGGAGCTCCTTTCCCTGATTGCTAGAGACTGGGGGTGGGGTGAGAGGGAGAGTCTTCCTCAATCCAGATAGGAGACACCTCACTCCTTTCTTATCATTGTTTGGATGGAGGGAAAAAACTTTAGCATAGAAGAAGCTGTAATCCAGGAGAGATCCTCCTCCCCGCCCCATGTCAGGGACAAGACATCAGGGGTACACATCAAGCTCACTATCCATTCCAATAGTAGCTAAGGAGGATGTTAAACAGTAGCTCCTAAAGTTGGACATTTTTAAAGTCAGCAGGTCTGAGTAACTTGCAGCCAAGAATTTTTTTAAAAGTTGTCTGAGGTGCTCACTAGACCATTAATTCTAATTTTCAATAAATAAATAAAATTAATTAATTAATTAATGAAGATATCCCATCTCCTAGAACTGGAAGGGACCTTGAAAGGTCATGGAGTTGAGTCAAGTCCAGCCCCCTGCCTTCACTAGCAGGACCAAGTAGTGATTTTGCCCCAGATCCCCAAGTGGCCCCCTCAAGGATTGAACTCACAATGCTGGGTTTATCAGGCCAATGCTCAAACCCCTGAGCTATCCCTCCCCCATAACTCTTCTAACACTGGAAGAAAGCTAATGCTGTGTCAATATTTAAAAAGGATAAATCAGGGCAACCTAGTTAATTATAGGCTCATCTACCTGACACTGATCCTGGACAAAATAATGGAGCAGCTGACATGGGACTCAAAGAATTGAAGGAGTGTAATATAATTAATGCCAATCAACATGGGTTTATGGAAAACAGATCTGGTCAAAATAAACTGATACATATATATTTTATGATATTACAAATTGATCAATAAAGGTAATAGTGTTGATGTAATATATTTAAACCTCTGTAAGGCATTTGACTTGGTACCACACAATATTATGACTACAAAAATGAGAACAGTACAAAATCAACACGGCACACGTATGGATTAAAAACTGGTTAGCTGACAGGTCTTAAAATGTACCTGTAAATAGGGGAATCATCTTCAAGCAGGTGTGTATCTAGTGAGATCCTGCCAAGATCAATTCTTGGCCATGCGCTATGGAACATTTTTTAATCAATGACCAGGCAGAAAACAAAATCACTAATAAAGTTTGTAGATGACATAAAAATTGGGGGAGTGGTAAATAATGAAGGGGACAGGTCACTGACACAGAGCTGAATGACACTGAATCATTTGGTAAGCTGGATACAAGAAAATGTGTTTTAATACAGCTAACTATAAATCTATAATCAGGGAACAAACAACGTAGGCCAGACTTGCAGCACAGACGGCTCTATCCTAGGAAGCAATTACTCTGAAAAAGATTTGGGGGCTCCTGGTGGATAATCAGCTTTTGACATTGTCTGCTGCAAGGACTTTCTGCGGAACGATTCACTACTCAGGTAATTCTTGGAAAATCCAAATAATTGAACAACCCTATCAATATGTCAGAATTAGAGGGGATGTAACATATAGTGTGTCACGAAACACTACTCATTCTGCCACATATTTCTGGATTTTCAGATACGAAAGCCCTCCAGCATACCAGAATGAAACAGCAAGTTTTCATAATATTGTGACATTCTTAGCACTTAGCTGAGGGCAGTGGGCATTGAGGGTTCTCAGCACCTCTTAAGATCAGACCTACATGATAACATACAAGCAAGGAGTAGACCAAAGACGGGTTCAAGATTCATCCCAAGCCAGCTATAATTTCATATTCTGCTCTCATGCACCGCAGCCCATATACACATGGGAAAGTTCCACGAAGAACTTAACTGTCAATACATTAACAGGGTCAGTGTGGGTTTACATATAAACTCACACATAAAACAGTTGTGATTAGAAAACTTGACAGACATATACAGAAGACAGCAGACATCTCTGCTGAATTATAATTGCTTTAATTGGACCGGTGCTTACTAAAATGGCAAAGCTAGAGAGAATTCCTCAATCATGCTACCATTCTACACAAAAGAATAATGCTGTGAAAACAGGCATAAATGAGTTGTAGAAATAAACAGCTTCATGTTCACTCTCTCCCACCCACCCTCAACATCTTGGAATTGGCCATCAGGAATATTCATACAACATAAACTCAAGCAGAATATTTCTTTTGGAATGAAACATTTTCAGGATTGTGTCACAGTTTCAATGACTATGAGTGTGCCATTTAAGTTAGACACTTCAAGTGAGACATGTCCACTATGTTTTAGCAGCTTTGGAAAAGCTATAAATGAGGTCTCACTTAACTAGGAAAAGTTGCTTCATTCTACTGCCTTCAGTGATTGAAAGAATCCTATGAAAGAAGAATCTAGCTGAGATTTATTTTGAAATGTTTCTGCTTTAAAATTCTTTGGAACGCAAGTGCTAGCACTTAAATTATCTTATATGCTTGTCTAACAAAACCTCACGGATACTTAATCTTGTGTTCTTTCAAACTCCACTCTTTTATGAGAGCGTCCTTGAAGCCCTTGAGAACAAACTCTTGATTCTTCAGCAACACCTGCTTGTGTGTTTCTTCAGCCCCAGAAAAACTGCTAGCGTTTCTATTTTACGTATCTTCCAAACGACAAACCAACTTTTTTAGCTATTTTTAAAAGACAACAAAAGTTACAAATGTTTACTAGTTTCAGAAGCCTTTTGTTTTCCTGTCTTTTTCAAACAGCTCTGTTCTCTACATGGGGTTCAGCAGGCCCATAGCACACCCTAGTAAACACAGCGGGTACAGTTTTCAAAAGTGCCTAAGCCCCACTAAAATTTTACCCAGTATAATTATGCTGTGATTTAAAAAAATTAAACAGCAGTTACGGACATTTAAAAACACATACCAAGTAGGCCTAATGACGGTGTCAAAGGTTTTTAACCATAGTCTGAATCTGGTTTAGGGCTGCCAACCCTCTAGGATTGTCCTGGAGTCTCCAGGAATTAAAGATTAATCTTTAATCAAATATGTCATGTGATTAAACCTCCGGGAATATGTCCAATTAAAACTGGAAACCCTATAATTCCATGCATATTAAAGTGAACTTCTCCATGGGCTGGAATAGTGACAGCTGCTCCTGTTGCATCCCCTATCCAAATCCACATAAATTCAGGCCCAATGAGCGCTCCCTTCTACGCCAGACTAACAGAGTAGACAAAAAAAGGGGTTGTGCAATCTGTATACATTCCCAGTCCCCTCTGTGCACCACTACCATGAAGCCTCGACAGCAGGAAGGGTCATTTACCTGTAATGAAAACTCTTTCCCGGTACACACTATGGTGTATGCTGTGATTACTTATAAAATATAACAAAATAGATCCAGATGATGGCATGTGCATTGCTCTAAATAGTAACTATGATGCAAATTCTCTCCCCTGTGCCAAGCAGAAGTATATGGACTGGACACAGTCGGGGTGGAAAGATGTCCCATGGCTGTTCCAGGAGCAGAATCCTATTCCTCAGAACACTGGTGACACTACTGCAGCTATAGAATCACCGGGCTCAACATACACACATGTAGCAAGTTTGCCCATTATCTGCACTGTCACAGATCCACAGGAACCTTTCCTATTCTTCTGTCCCACCTCTGCCCCATTTTTAAAGCTCCCTCTGGTGGAGGACAAGGAGTTTCTGTGAAGCACAGGTGAGTGGTGTGTGTAGAGTGTCTGTGCACTGAATGGACCCCACCCTCTACGGAGTGAGACTGCTCTGGTTCTGCCGTATACCTAAAGTGGTGGGCAGGATTTGTTCCTTGAAGCACACTCCAAAGGGTGAGCTGAATAAACTCAGAGGGTATCTATCAACATGAATCCAGATCTAAAGATACTTTGAACCTTTAGTATTTCAAAGATGCATGTTTTCATTTCCAGTTAATACCAGGGCAATCTTAACAAACAACAACATGAAGTTTCAATAACTTCAGGGATTGAAATCAATGAGACTCACGCAATTACATTGTGAATACGTACTACTAAGTCTTAAACTTCCAGAAGCAAACAACTACTGTGCAAAGCCTGGAACTCCATCCTTTACTCATCCCACTGAGACTAGATGTTGCTGGGGATTCCTGACATTGGGTCATTTTATGGCATTGCCGCTGGGGCAGATTAAAGGCAACGTTTCAGTCCAAGCAACAAGCTTCCTGGCTTTTCTGGGTGTAAGTCAGATTCTTAACATCATCTCAATGTCATTTTGTGGTTGAAAAATATTCAGTAACTCATAGCAGTGTCAGGCTGAAATCCTACAGAACAGGGACTTTTGCTTTAAACGATTAAATGTTTTTGTGGAAGTGAATCTCATGAAAAATGAAGTTCAGCAGAAAGTCAAAAGGAGAGTTGAGACCACAGAAATGAAAAGAACTCTGCAACTATATGTTCATATTTTCCAAATATAGGATTTCACCATCAGCTACAGTTTTAACAAGAGCAGCTTCTTTTCAGTGCTCCCTTTGGGAAAACGGTGCATTCAGTGATTTGAGCTGCAGTTTCTAATTATATTTTCATACTGTAATGCTGACTGAAATGCAAATTTGATGACAGAACAATTCGATCCATGTAAAATAATCACAAAATTACTGTTTCTCAAACCTCAACTCTTACTCCCTGCTATTTAAGAAGATAAATTTAACAGCAGTAAGAGTGGAGCCAAAACACACTATTTTTAACTGTTATCTGACTATGGCTGTCTGCACAGATTTCAGCTTGTTGTAAATGGTTCCTTTTGAAATGTGAATACCAAAAACATTCCAGAGTTTGGCTTTTGTACTTGAACTTGGTACAAATCATGGAGTAATCATTTACTTTGCCTTTCCAATATCATATGCATGGCATCTGGGTTTAGTTAAAAAAGCAACTGTTGATTAAAAAAAAGCAACTGTTGATTAAAAGGCTAAATCTCCACTGTTACTCAGTTGTCACTTTAACTGTTTGTTGCTAATGTGGGTGAAAGACATTATCACGATTTAGTTACTTTTAACAGGGTTGAAACTAACTTCTGCAAAAAATGTGATTTAAGGGCCTGGTACTCCATTGGTTTTCCTATGGTGTGATTCCACTTACTACACTGCAGTTACACTGGTTTTATTGTGCTGTAACAGAGTGGAACATTGGGCCCTTAAAATGCCCGCAGAATTGGCACTCTTGAAAGGTTTTCAAATCCATGTAAGACGATTCGGAGTATTGCAAGTAGGAAGCTTTTATTAAAAAGGTGACTTAGATAGTATTGGCAAGAATTGGCTTTTAACATTCTAGCCTATATTTGGATTGTCATTGTCCATCAACTCACACAGATCAAGGTACAATACACTAAAACAATAAAGTTATTTCTAGAGTAAATGTATCAACAATTTGAGCATGGTTTTTAATTTTACTAGTTGAATCCAGTTTTGCAATGAGCTTTATATTCCATTTTTAGCCAAGATCTCCCTTAAGGTGAAGTACTCTGATTCTACGGTAATTACCAATCAGTTCACTCTTCTTTATGGATAAAGAGACAAGACTGTACAAAGGGATAGTCTCCTGATGTGTGCAAGGGATTGGCATGTGTAACTCTTATTAAGACTAATGGGAGTTACACGTGTCAATCCCCGTACAACCAGATGAGGATGTAATGTCACCTAAGGCGGGTGTAAGCAATTCACTGTAAGTAAGATTTGTGGGTTTCAAGTATGAGTAAGTTTACATTTTAAAATCTCTGTCTCCACAAATATTGCATGGGACAGAATATGGAGAAGTGATCTAAATCATGGGTTCTCAACCACCCTCCTATACAGGAAGGGGAAATCTGATTTCCCCCCTCCCCTCCCCCGTTGGTGTGGTAACATGGGGTCATCCCATGGAAAAGGTTGAGAAATCAAATTCTAAATTATCTTGTGAATATCACAAACACAGAAGAAGATAAATCAAGTGTTAGTCAGAAAAATGCTTCATAACATACAGGATTAACCAGACTTAAAATATGCTGTCCCTGGGAGCTGTGCATAGCATTAGGGACCTTTATCACTAGCCATCTTCCTCATTTCACATGAAGCAAGGATGTGTGCATTTTCCACAGTTTCTGCATTCTGAACTCAAGGTCGGCCTATCAAACAACCAACTTCCACACTGTTAGATTCTTAATAGTAGATAAAAAACAAGGCATTCTTCTGATATTCATATAGGGCCCAATGTGGAGAGGGACTGAGTGTCTTTAGATCCCACTGAAATCGATGAGAAACGATAGTTCTCGTCACCTTGCAGAGTTGGACAATACTTGGTTCACTCAGTTTAATCAATACTCTTGTACTTCACACCTTTTGTAATAATATTGCTAGAACCATTTTGGTCAAATGGGGAACTGTTTGTCTTCCTTCCACAGATCAATCTAATCCTTTTATTAAGACTTGGTTATTATTGCTAGAGCAAAACATATCTTTAAAAGATGGAACTGATGGATCTCTTTTAAAATTATTATTAATTAATGGCACATGGACAACCACTACATGAATTATTTTTCACCCAGCAGGCATTTCTAAGGATATCAAGCACAATATAATCTATGGGAAATTTTATTCATGCTCTAAATTAATGTGATTGTGCGTCAGCATTCATTGTATGGCACTAGTGAAACAATAAACAAAGCTTGGTAGATAATGGTTTACATATATGGGACAGATCCTGAAAATGTGAATACAAATAATTTGTTGTCCTACTCAATGCAAGTAATTGACTGGTGTACATAATTGCTTTCAGATTCTGGCCCGGTCACTGTAAATGAATGAACATATGTACCTTTACACATTTAGGGCTAGATTCTGCCACTACTTGTTGTGTAGTACCTTACTCAATGAGTAAGTCTCCTTGATTTCAGTGAGCCAGATTTTTGTAATCTCTCTTCATACATGGATATATGGTGAGCAGTTACTCATAGGAGTAGTCCAAATGGTTCACCTGTGTACAGGATTCACAGTCTAATGCAACAGGACAACAGGCAGAATAGATGCAGTGTGAATAAGAGTAGTATTAGAAAGTCTTGTTCACTTGAAGGAGGAACAAACTTTCATATAAGATTTTAAATGATCGTGAAGTTAATAAGAATATATTAACCATATAGTATTTCAGAGTAGTTGCAACATTATAGATCTTAATTAAATTTGCCTAAATAAAAAAGTAGAGTGTACATAAAATCGGATGCTTTACCATTAGGTGAAATTTTTTTTAAATGAAGTTTAAAAATATAGAATTTTTTTGACAGAAGATTTAAACTCCAAAGTATAGATTTAATACCAAGTACAACTGTTTTAAGATTTTAGATGCATTTATTTCTGGTGTTCTGTTTAAGCAAATTTATTCTAGACTAGTCTTTTCAGAGGTGCTTTCAGTCTTAATATCTATTGGTTCACTTTTAAAAACAATTATTAATGCCACCATACTTGGATATGTATCTGTTTCTATATACTTATCTTTCTTACTGCATTGCATTTTAAATTGTTGCGCAGCTCCTTGAGTACTTCAGCAGAGGGGCAGGTTTAAAAAAAATTATCAAAGTTTAAAGGTTTTATTTTTAGCTAGGGAACAGGGAATGGTGGCACATAGACATGTTAGAATTATCAAATATTTTTTTTTCCAGGAAAGAACACACACTGCTTCATCTGTGATCTATTCTTAGAATTAATAATATATATGTACCCACACACTAATGTAGCCAAAGATTTACAACTTTAAGAAGTGACAATTTCTGCTCTTTGACAACTTCCTTTCAAGAAATGTAATTTTTAAAAAAACCTTCAGAATTTTTTTTGCCAACGTAGCATTTTACTTTTCAATTAGTACTGCATTTTTCATGCTGCAATTCTTTTTTTTTTTAAGCTAATCTAACCACTCTTTACCCCACAAAGAGAAACAGAAAAGAAAAGCTCTGTGTGCGCATGTGTAGGGGAGAAAAGGGTAGGAGCATACATTACAGTTATCTTGGTATCTTGGCATATTTCAGATTATTTTTCAGGAAGCTGTTGACCCTTTTGCTCCATAAACATAATACAGTCAATCAATCACATGCCCCAAGGCTCTGATAAAAAGCTTTAACATTGTATGATTGCAGCGTGTGCTGAGAGCATGCATGAACACAGATGATTTAACAGAGAACTCAAACTTTTGGAGTCTAGTAGCATAATGTTCCTATCAATGTCTATTGTTGGCTTGTTAAACACATCGGGAATTAAAACAAGAAAATTGATTCTCAGTTTAATCTGAACAAGACAGCAATTTTAAAAAGTTCCAACAATACACAAAGCTATACTGGTGCCTAAACCAACAAAATTCCTAACACCATTATTTTTGTGTACACCAAGACGGAATATTTTGCTGATGTTCCTCTATATTGCTATGTAGTGGTTTAAAGTGTCAAGCAAGAACTACTTACTATATTTTATTTTCCCTTCATGGACCATTAATCCAAATTTAACTTTGCTTTGCTGTCTGCACACAGAATTAGTAACTGGAAGCTGCTTTGCAGTTGTCTGTAGTTGCTCATCAAGGCAAACTTGCAGCCAAAACAAACCAGCAAAAAGAAAACTCAACCACAAAACGCTTTAAAAAAATATATTATAATACCTGATTAGAGCATAAAGCAAACCGGTAGCCTCCCACGGTAGAAACGCAAGGCGTTAGTAGTCCATGCCCTGGCAGCCCCTGGGAAGCAGCAGCAGCAAGGGGGATAAGTCCAGCATCCACCAGATTCTCACAAGCCTTTGGCTGTGTGGACTAAACCACAGACTCTGCCTCCAGCTGACGTCAAAGTCACTGTCACATGGCCAGATGAAAGCCAAGAGAGCATTGGTTGTCGTAGCAACCACATCACGGCTCTGAAATTATTTCAATAGGTCATCTGTCATACTGTGTGCACATTTGAACCATCACGGGCTCCCTGACAACCCAAACACCAAGAGCTCATTTCAGTTTCGCTAGGAGGAGGAGTCGGGGCCACCTTTGCTCGGGGGTGTTTTTACTCATGTCCCTTTAGGAAAAGACACTTTACTAAAAAAAAATAAAACCCTCCTCTCCAAACCTCACTTTGATGCCTATCATCAGCCAGATGAAAAAAGCATCTCTCCCCCCACCCCACCCCACTAAATCAGCAGCCGCCCTCAAAGCACGTAGAGACTCTGTCTCCGCGGTTAGTTTGCAGGCGGCTCGGCACAGTGACCGGCCTTGACAACGCCCAGACAAGGGTTTGCACAACGTGGCGGGTGAAATTAACATAGCTGAGCTGTTATTGACAGCCACGGGAACCGCTGGGCGTCAGCCTCTCTGGCCGGGAGCTGTCTAGGGAAGCCCAGCTCCTCGGTGAAGCGTGACGCTGCAAGCAGATCCCCGCACCGAGGCAAACTACGCATGGCAGCGTAGCTAATCAACATTGTGCGAGTCTGAATGAGAACAGCTGTAGGACCCCAGCTACGCTCCCCGCTAACATCCGAATGACTTGGGGACCCCCCCACCCGCCATCCTACTCCAAGCACATTGTTTAGAGAAAAGAAATGCAGTACTTTTCCTGCTGCTCTGGATAGTGATGTCGTGGGAAGAAAAAAAAATTAAAGCCTTACAAACACTTTACCCACCTTCTAGAGCCCTACTAGATACAGCACCAGACTCCGATTTTATTGAAACTTTAGAGCAGCTAAAATCAGCTCAAATTGCCACTTTCCTTCTGTCTCTGCATTGCCACACATCCGGAGCTTTGTAGCTGCTGCAGAAGAGAGCAGGGTGGGAGAATTTCGCCTTTCATAAGTGGCAAGGAAAAAGAAGGGTTGTAACTGGAAATTATTTTTATGCTCATCTGAAGGAAGGAAGATGACGGTCAGTGCACAAGAGCAGATTAAGAAAAACAAAGCCCCAATACACATAGGATGCATTATCAAAAATGGTACATACAGAATGGTGACAGCAAATCAAACAGTGGAAGTCTCTCTGAAGTTAGTTTTAGCCACCTCACTTTGAGAAAGCTAGAGCAGAAATGGAAGAGACCTAGGAAAGGATAACAAAGAGCACTAGCGAAAGGCTTTCATCAGTGTATGGGAGAGATGACTAAAGGTTTAGTATGGGAAAGAGGAGAGCTAGAGGAGAGATGACTGAAGTAAACAGAGTTATGAAGGGACTGTTGAAAACTGACCAGCCTTCCTTTTCACTCTGTTACAGAACAAGACACTTGATGAAATTAAAGGACACTAATCTTTAGAACATAAAAAAAAAACTAATTTATGCAGTTTGTAGGGAACATATTAATTTTTCTTCTGGAAGAGGTTATCAGCCATTCAAATACTGTGGTTAGATTAGGGTGACCAGACAGCAAATGTGAAAAATCAGGACAAGGGGTGGGGAGTAATAGGAGCCTATATAAGAAAAAGACCCCAAAATTGGGACTGTCCCTATAAAATCAGTACATCTGGTCACCCTAGGTTAGATTTAAAATACACCCAAATAATTTCACTACCAGAAATATTTGTGCAGTAGCGATTGAAGCTGAGATAATAGAGAGTAATCAAATTTCATGCTTGAGGGCATACAATCATTGCCTGCAGTGGCCAGGGGAGACTCTCTTGCCAAGAACAACAGTATGGTACAACTGCTAGGTGCCTTCTCAAGGAAATGTTCCCTTCCTCTTCAGCAGTTACCATTAGTCACTACCAGCACCAGGAGATGAGGCTGATCCAGTATCGAGGTGCTTCCTGGTGCTCAGGAGCCCAGAGTTCAGGGTTTTTTTTCCTGTATGATCTTAGGCAAGTAATTTAGTCTCTCTCTCCCTCAGTTCCTCATCTGTAAAATGAGATAAGAGCACTTCCCTATCTCATGGGGGTGTTGTGAGGATAAATACAAAAAAGACAGGTGCTCAGATGTAAAATTTTCTATAAAAACGAATGTTAAAATTATATAATACACAGGTTAAGGAAAGAGCATCTGTACATCTGGGTGCAGGGCCAGCTCCAGGCACCAGCTTACCAAGCAGGTGCTTGGGGCGGCCACTTCGGAGAGGGGTGGCACGTCCAGCTGTTCGGCGGCAATTCGGCGGACGGTCCCTCACTCCTGCTCGGAGCGAAGGACCTCCCGCCAAATTGCCACCGCAGATCGTGATCGTAGCTTTTTTTTTTTTTTTTTTTTTTCTTTGGCTGCTTGGGGCAGCCAAAACCCTGGAGCCGACCCTGTCTGGGTGTAGTGCTTAGATTATCCAAAAGTACAAAATCTGGTTTAAAAGTCCTAAAATACATATAGTAGATAATCTCCAATAACCCAAATTTAGGCGAATAAATTTAATGATACAGTTTAGGTATTAGAATCTGAATACTCAGACCTTGGCTACACTTGCAGATGGACAGCGCTGTGAGTTAAACCTGACTTCGTGCAGCTGAGTAGAGAAAGCACTGCAGTCTGTCCACACTGACAGCTGCCCAGCGCACTGTCGTGGCCACATTTGCGGCAATTGCAGCGCTATTGGGAGCGGTGCATTATGGGCAGCTATCCCACAGAGCACTTTTTCCCATTCTGGCGCCGTGGGTTGTGGGAAGGGGGCGTGGGTGCGGGGCATTCTGGGTCTTGTCCCAATGCCCTGTGATGCATCGCTTTGCATCCCAGGAATCCCTTTGTTTCCGTCCACCTTTGGCGCCATCTTTCAACAGTTTCTGTGCAGCGCAATCTGTCTGCGGGAAATGGAGTCCGAACTGCTGAGGCGTATGCTGACGAGTCTCGCCAGCACGTCACGTTTGGCAGTCGAACTATTCCTTAAGATCCAAAGTGACAGTGAGAGTGAGGGTGAGGAGTCTGACGATGCTATCGAGCCGCGTAACGCGTACGACACAAAATTGCTTGTGGCATTCACGGACATGCTCAGCACCGTGGAACGCCACTATTGAGCTCGGGAAACAAGCACCGAGTGGTGTGATCACATCGTCATGGAAGTCTGGGATGACGAGCAGTGGCTGCAGAACTTTCGGATGAGAAAAGCCACTTTCATGGGACTGTGTGAGGAGCTTGCTCCCACCCTGTGGCGCAAGGACACAAGATTGAGAGCTGCCCTGCCAGTGGAGAAGCGGGTGGCTATTGCAATCTGGAAGCTGGCAACTCCAGACAGCTACCGGTCGGTCGCAAATCAGTTTGGAGTGGGAAAGTCGACCGTTGGAATCGTGTTGATGCAAGTTTGCAAGGCCATTAATCGCATCCTATTCAGAAGAACCGTGACTCTGGGTAACGTGCAGGAAATAGTGGATGGCTTTGCACAAATGGGGTTCCCTAACTGTGGAGGGGTGATAGATGGGATGCACATTCCTATTCTGGCACCACCTCACCTAGGATCCGAGTACATTAATCGGAAGGGGTATTTCTCTATGGTTCTCCAGGTGCTTGTGGATCACCGTGGGCGTTTCATTGACATTAACACAGGCTGGCCCGGAAAGGTGCATGACGCACGCATCTTTCGGAACACATGTTCAGGAAGATGCAGGCCGGGACTTTTTTCCCAGAGTGGAAGATCACGGTAGGGGAAGTTGAAATGCCCATTGTGATCCTTGGAGATCCCGCTTACCCGTTAATGCCGTGGCTCATGAAACCCTACACAGGGAGCTTTGACAGCAGCAAGGAATGGTTCAACTACAGGCTGAGCCGGTGCCGAATGACTGTGGAGTGTGCCTTTGGCCATTTAAAGGGCCGCTGGCGATCTCTGTATGGGAAGCTGGACTTGGCCGAAAACAGCATCCCCACGGTTATATCCGCGTTCTGTGCCCTCCATAATATTTGTGAAGGGAAGGGTGAAAGCTTCACTCAGGCATAGACCCCAAGGTTCAACACCTGGAGGCTGAATTTGCACAGCTAGAGAGCAGGGCTATTACAGGGGCCCAGCGCGGGGCTGCAAGGATTAGGGATGCCTTGAGGGAGCAATTGCTGAAAACCAGCAGTGATATCTGGTGCCCTGCACGGGAGTGAAGTGCAGTAGTTCCAATCTTTAGGAATCAGTGTTTGCTAAGCAGACAAGCAGACTTGCAGTGCCTGTTTATTTCCTGGGCTAAGGAGTCTTTTACTTTATGCAATAATAAAGAATGTTTCCAAAGCCAAAGAATCCATTTATTGAAAAGAAACAAAGGGGTGGAGTGGGGAACAGTACAATCACAGATTGGCGTATGTCCTATCTGGTGTGCTGTGCAGTGAGTGCTGCACTTCAGGACAGCTATACTGCATGGTGATGGGGGTTGAGTGCAGAGGGTAAGGGTCGAGGTTTTCAGGGCTGGGTGGTGAAGATTCTGGTGTTGGAGGCAGCGGGTGGCGTGAAGAACACAGAAGTTGGGGAAAGTGAGTTGGAGATGACAGTGGGGCACAACGGAAAGAGTTTTGGGACAAGGGCTGTGTGGGGGGGTGGCGTTTGCGTTTGCGGTACTGCTCCTCTTTCTGCATGGCTACCAGCTCTTGGATAGCATCTGCTTGGCGCTCCAGGATGCTTATGAGCTTATCAGTGCTTTGCTGCTAGTGCGCGGTGCTTTGCCGCCAGTGCGTTACGTTTTCCTGGCGGATCCTGCTTTCTCTCTCCCTCCAGTCCTGTGCTTTCTCATTCTCTTTAATAGATTACCGCATCACTTCTTGCAGCATGTCTTCTTTGCTTTTTTGCAGTCTCTTCCTGAGTCTTTGCAGTCTCTGAGCAGGCGATAAGAGGGACAGCTGAGGTCTCAAGGTTGATGCAGCTGTATAGGCAAAATGCAACGTTTAACAGAGGCAGCATTGTTTATACCAGACAGAGTAATGATTCCCCCTGCACTTAAGGAGTAGAAAACACACAGGGTCTACACAATAGCATAATTTTCCCGTCCGAAACAGAGCACACATATCCCACGGGAGCCTCAAAATGGTGAGTAAGGGGGACTGATTATTTCAGGGCTGCACTGTCCTCCGGGTTTCTGTGCCTTGGGGAGAGCCAACAGCTTCAGGGGGCACCTACACTGAACACTGTCCCAACATTTTCAACAGGAGTTTGTCCTGGACGATATCTCGCTGCTGAGGGTGACCTGGGAAGCAAGGGAGGGTTTTCTACTGCAATGAGGCTTCCACCCTGGCCCATATGCAGCTTGCCTGTGTGCAGCAATGGTCCCCCCGGCCCTCGCGGCACATTGGCGCGGACACGTTAGCCTGGCTGGGACAAGGACCACGGTGGCTCTCCCGATAAACCTGCGCAAGCGCATTGTACATGTTCTGGATGAGACATTCGAGGAGATTACGAGGCCGATTACCCCGATGTGATAAACCACATCAGTGCACTATTCCGCACTTAGGCAGGCATGCCTAACCCTCTTCTCCCAAAGAGCCCGCACCGAAAAAATTCCTTCCCAAAAAAAACCCCGCTTACCGGGAACCTGCTCTTCTGTTTGTCCTCCACCAAGTACCAGCTGCTGCGACTGGCTACCTTCCTCCTGGCTCGAGAAGAGCTCCTGGCTGCATGGCTCCAGGGATTCTGGGGTGTCTTCATCTGGCTCACCACCATCACTCCTGTTTTCCTCCTCCTCCTCCCCCCCCCACACCGCCTCTGAAGTGTCCATGGTGGTGCTCGGAGTGGAGGTGGGGTTAACCCCAAGTATCGCATCCAGCTCTTTGCAGAATCGGCAGGTTGCGGGGGGAGCACCCGAGCGGCCGTTTGCGTCGCGGGCTTTGTGGTAGGCACTCCGCAGCTCCTTCACTTTAATCCTGCACTGCAGGGCGTCCCGATCATGGCCCCTTTACATCATGTCCTTTGATACCTTCCCGAAGGTATCGTAATTCCTACGGCTGGAGCACAGCTGGGACTGTACAGCTTCCTCCCCCAAAACACTGATGAGGTCCAGCAACTCGCCATTGCTCCATGCTGGGGCTCGCTTGGTGCGTGGAGGCATGGTCACCTGGAAAGATTCGCTGATAGTACTCCACACCACACCGGGCTGAGCAAACAGGAAGGGGATTTTTAAAATTCCCGGGGAATGTAAAGGGTCGGTCACATGCTTGGTTACCTGAGGCCAGGGCAGTAGAGTTTGAACTGATGACCAGAGTGGCTAGAACAGGCATTGTGGGATACTGCCAAATAATTCTGGAGGCCATTCACAGTGCATTGAGCAGCCACACTGGTGCCGCAGCGGCAGCGCAATACTCGCTATTACTCTCGGAGAGGTGGAGTACATGCAGCGCTGCAACCACAGAGATACAGCGCTGCAAATGCCTTGCCAGTGTGGATGGGGAGTGAGTTACAGCGCTGGGGGAGCCTTTACAGTGCTGTAACTCGCAAGTGTAGCCAAGGCCTCAGGTACATCACTCATGAAAAGTTATACAGAGAGTTAGTTGTAGAAAGCAAATATAGGAAAGAGTACAGATTGTCCCTCAGTAATTGAGCATTTAGGATAGGTTGTCCCTTAGTAGATATAATCCATCAGAGAAGTTTTTCAATTACTTTCTGATTTCCCTTCTCATCAGCACTCCAGCTCATCTCTCCTGGTATTGCTGATATCCAGTGATGTGTTCTAGATAGATGTCCCCTGACCACCTGATGGCATCTGACACCATGAGTTGCCACATCAGTCAAGTGTAGTGTTGACTGATTCCACATTCTCTCAACACTCGCTCGTTACTGGGGCCCCATTCGCCCAGGGTGCCAACTATCAGCACGTGAGTTTGAACCTCTTGCCCCTAGCTCTCAACGTGGCAGCCAGAGGGGCATATTTCTCCAGCTTTCAAGATCAGGCGTCATGGAAGGCCGGGGTACTGTTTTCAAAGGAAACTGTGATGTCCACCATGATGATCTTCTTCCGTTCCTCGTTGTTGATGACAATGTCCGGTCGCAGTTGGAGTTCTGGGGATGGTGGAGTTCACAGCCACCTTTCCCATGGGTGGCGGGATGGCTCTGACTAGGTGATCTTGGATGGCATTGTGGCGCAGCTGCTAGGCTCTGGAATGGAGCTTGCAGCTACACAGGACGTGGGGTAGTGTCTCATTGGCATAGCCGCACTTCCTGCATTGCTTGTCCCAATTCCCATGGCAGACGGCTCTGTTCAGTGGGACGCAGTTGAGCTGGGGCCTGTGGATGAATCTCCAGTCAGCAAATTGGGTGAAGCTGCTCTCAGGGAGGAAATGATTGCTGGCATCCCACTTGCATGTCAGCTCAAAGGCCTTGCTCTGGTGTGGCTTCTGTTTCAGGTTTTCCACGTACTGGCAGCAGATGGCATCCTTCAGTGTCCTCTCCAACTTGGTTCTAGCTCTTGGAGTGATGATTCTGTGCTCTGTGTTCTTCACCTGTGGCACTAGGACTCCCAGCTCCTGGCGTTTCTCGCTCCACGTCCAGTGGCAGCCGATACACTTCTCCAATCGTCGCATGGCATTGTCATCTGAGACATGTGGAAGATAGAGGTTGTTCTTTAATTCTATCAGCAAAAGCCCTGAATAGTCTCAGTATGTTCCTATATGATTTTGTTGTCTTGACATAAAAAGGAAGTGCCCTCACTGCATCTAGTGTTTGAAGTTTAGCTTCCCCTGGGGTTGAACAAGGTTTGGGAAAGAAAATGAGGTGATGGATTGACTGATATGGAACTGAGACAACCTTGGGCAGAAACTGGCCGGGGGGGGGGGGGGGGGGGGGGGGGGGATGCCAAAGAGTGACTCTGTCCTTATGAAACAGTTATAAAGAGGTTAGGATGGATTAGATTTTTATCAATAAACATCAATTTCACTGTACACACAAATCCATGAAAAAATATTTCCATTGATAGCAATCAAAATTTACAAATAGGCAAGGTAAGAAAAATTCTGCATAAGAACTTAGAGTTAAAATCTAGTGATTTGGACTTCTGAATTAGGCTTATTAAAAATGGACTAGCAAATGAATAGTAAAAGTAGGTATGATTTGTTGATTTGATTTAAGGATATTTACTTGTATATTATATATTTTGTATTCATTTACTTTTTATAGGTGATACTGACCATTTGTGTTTTAACAGTTTATTAAACTTTAATTGTTTGAATCTCAATGTCTGTCATTAAATAAATGTCTGACTAAATTATCACCATAATTTCCTGCAACTGTGAAAATTTAAAAATATATAAAAATCTAAAAAAATGCTTAAAATAAACATCGATTATATCCATTGAAATTATTAAAAAAATAAATAAATAATTCTGCCGTGTCTAATTATAAGGAGGATTTATCACGAAGGCCTGAATCTCACCTACCCTTTGAGCTGATGTAATGGCTACCAGAAAAGGCAGTCTTCATTGATGGGTGGTACAATGAATAGGGTGCTAAGGGCTCAAAGAGGGGTCCCATCACCCTGAAAATAGGATATCGAGGTCCCAAGCAGGAAGGGACTCCCAAACTAAGGCAAAAAATATGTATGAGACCTTTAAGGAATCTTGCCACTGTAGGCTCCTAGATAGGAAGGTGATGCTAGATGGATCCTTATGGAGCTGATGGAAAGCCCAGAATGTTTCAGGGCTAGCAAACAGTCCAATATTGCTGAAACTGGTGATGTCACAGGAGAAAGCTGGTGCAGAGATGCCCAACTAGAAAACTTCTTCCATTTAGCTTTGTAAGTAACTCTGGTTGAAGTTTCCTGCTTTGGAGCAGAATGCTCTGAACCTCTGCTGAACAGCTTCTTTTGGTGGGCAACATCCAGCCAAGATCCAGGCTGTCAGCTGTAACGATGCTGGGTCCGAGTGAAGGATCTGACTGTTGTTTTGTGAGACTTCATCAGGTACGGCCAAAAGGGTGGGGGGGGGGAGAGGGGGGCTGTATTGCAAGGTCATCAGATCTGAGTATCCAAACTGCCTAGCTCTTGCTGGGGCTATCAGAATCATCAGTCCTCCATGTTGCTTCAGTGTCGTCCTTGGTATCATGAGAGTCAGTGGAAAGGCATACATCAGTCCTGGTATCCAGGGGCTCAGAAAGGCATCTGTTAAGGAGCCTGGACTGGAGCCCCCTCTGGAACAGAGCATCTGATATTTGTTGTTCTGGTCTGCGGCAAACAAGTCTATTTCTGGGAATCCCCACTTGTGAAAGATGTTCTGTAGGACTGAGTTGGAGAACTGCCTGCTAAATTGATCTGACAAGTTGTTCTGAAGGCTGGGAAGGTGCAGAACCACCAGTGTGAATTGGTTTGGAATGAATCAGTTCCACAGGCGCATAGTTTCTAATCCTGACAGAATGGGGATAATCTTGCTTCCCCCCTGGCTTGCTGACATAATGCATAGCTGTGGTATTGTCTGTCAGACTTTTATATCGTGGATCCCTAAAGTGGAGGAATGTTGGCACACCAGGTGGATGGCTTCAAATTCTAAGACATTTATATGGAGTTGAACTTCTTGAGGGGATCATGGGTCCTGAATTTGAAGGTAATCTAAATGAGCCCCCATGCCAGAGTGGAGCCGTCTATCACCAAAGTCTGGATATACAGAGGTATACAGAAGGGTACTTGCAAAAAGAACAGGAGTACTTGTGGCACCTTAGAGACTAACAAATTTATTAGAGCATAAGCTTTCGTGAACTACAGCCCACTTCTTCGGATGCATATAGAATGGAACATATATTGAGGAGATATATATACACACATACAGAGAGCATAAACAGGTGGGAGTTGTCTTACCAACTCTGAGAGGCCAATTCATTAAGAGAAAAAAAACCTTTTGAAGTGATAATCAAGATAGCCCAGTACAGACAGTTTGATAAGAAGTGTGAGAATACTTACAAGGGGAGATAGATTCAATGTTTGTAATGTCCCAGTTCAATAAGGAGAGGACTTTGTGAAGGACTGTGACCATCATGTCCTTTCAGTGTCTAATGGGTAGTAACACTGATTTCAACCATCTTTACATGCACTGAAGATGAAATCTGGCATGCTGGATGAAAAGTGCAGGAGGCCATGTGACCTAGAAGTCTGAGACATGTTCTCGCTGATGTTTTTAGATAAGCTTGAAAATGGTTGATGAGAACTACTCTTGTTTGGAATTGCTCCTGTAGAAAGTAAGCTCTCACTGGCCTGGGGCTAGATTCACAAAGGGACTTAGGTACCTAACTGCCACTTTAGGACTTAAATCCAACATTTAGGCACTACTGGCATTCAACTAACCTAATCCTGGAAGTGCCTAAGGTCCCTAAGTGTTAAATTTTCCACTGTTAAAGTCCCCAAGGTGCCTAAATTCCAGCAGCTGAACATGAGCATGGTTGCCTCAGTCCTGACCAGCAGCTCGGCACCTATCTCATACCTAAGATCCAGCAACAGAGGGTCCTGTGGCACCTTTAAGACTAACAGAAGTATTGGGAGCATAAGCTTTCGTGGGTAAGAACCTCACTTCTTCAGATGCAAGAAGTGAGGTTCTTACCCACGAAAGCTTATGCTCCCAATACTTCTGTTAGTCTTAAAGGTGCCACAGGACCCTCTGTTGCTTTTACAGATTCAGACTAACATGGCTACCCCTCTGATACTTAAGATCCGGCAGGATCCTCAGAGTAAGCATTCCCCTGCCCGTTTTGCCTGCAGGGCCCAATCCAGTAGGTGTTCTCAGAGCACATCTAAATCCACACAAAATGTCTGAGGAGTGGCAACTGCTACTCTTATAATCTTTGGCCCAGTGGTGAGGGCACTCACCTGGGATGTGGGAGACACCAATTCAATCCCCCCACTGCCTCGTATAGAGCACCTCAGAGTGGGGTCCACAAAAGCTAGCACACTAGGCAGGGAGCTGCCTACATTAGCCCTAGCTGATGCTGACAAAAGGGATGTGTCTTAAGCCCCTCCCCATCAGGGAATTAGGCCCTTAAGTCCCAGCTGGAAGGAGGCAATTATTTCTGCTTGGGATCCAGAGCTGGGAATTCTCTCCTCCCAGGTGCCTAAGCTGTTTCTTGATAGAACAGTGGCAGTGTACTACCAGCTCCACACAAAATGGTCATAAGAGACAAATTCCCCCTCTAGGTCAGTGGTGAGGGCACTCCCCCACTATGTGGAAGTTTTCAGTTCAGTTCCCCCCTCTACCTAATTAGAAGTCAGGATTTTAATATCGATCTCCCACCTCTGAGGTGAATGCCCTAACCACCAGACTGTGGAATTTTCTGCTGTGGTTCTTTCTCAGCCTCTCCTCTTAAAGCTGTTCCACTGTGTGTGAAATAATTAAATGTGCATTATACCAGAGAGAATGTCAGAATGACGATAGCCCAGTGGTTAGGGCACTCACCGGAGAGGATACTCTCAACCTAAGTCTCTCAAGGAAAGGTGACTCCAGTCTCAATCCCACCGATAAGACACTCAGCATTGTGTACAGTTAAGAGCTGAGATAGTCAGTGCCAATGTAGTGAGTACCATAAAGTAGCCAGTACCACATGGAAGGTACTGGGCCTCTGATTATAGAGGCACTTGGTGCTTGGGTTAGTGCAAAGAGAATGGTACCCAGCGCAGCACTGTGCACCGATTACTTGGAGGTAACTAGGCTTATAGCCCTTAGACAGATGAGTCGAGAGTCTGATGACTGTTGTGTGTTTGACAGGTGCTAGGGACAGTGACCTGTACCTTGGCTCATCTTTGGAGCGGTGCTCCTTTCTGCCGGTCAGAAGACATCAGCATCAACAGAGTTGTGGATGAATGTGGCTTCTGAATAGATGCAGCTCAGGAGCTCAGCATGGAATTTCAGCTCACCAGAATACTAACAGAGAGAGATTGACCAGGTGGCTTTCTCTCGGTGTTTAAGGAAGGTTGCACCAATCTCTTGTGCAAGAGCAGTTTCAAGTGGGCTTTCTTTACTCTGAGTGCACTTGGAGAAAGAGCATCAGACAGAACATTGCTCAGGGATGCGCCCTTCTCTAAGGCTATGTCTACGCTAGAGATCTTACAGTGGCACAGCTGTATCAATGCAGCTGCACCACTGTAAGGTATCCCATGTAGCCAGTCTATGCCGACGGGAAAGCTCTCCCATCGGCATAGTTAAACCACCCGCAATGAGCAGCGGTAGCTACATTGCAGGAGAGCATCTCCTGCCAACATTGCACTGTCCACACCAGCGCTTCTGTCAGTGTAATTTATGGTGACCACCCCTGAGCGACATAAATTTTACTGACAAAAGTGCTAGTGTAGACATAGCCTAAGACACAGTGAGCACCGGGAGTACCTGTCATTAATGGGCATTGAAGCATTATTTGCACAGTGATTCCAACCTAAAATGGGTTTAACAAATGTTTGATTAGATGAAAGTAGATCATGATGTTTAAACAAGCTCTTATCTTTGAAAAAGTCCATTGCAGACGCCTCATTTTATTGTATTCACATCGACTCTTTTTGTTTGGGCAACTACAATTTAATCTACAGTACCAAGCAACACAGGTCTTTATAGTAACAGCAGCTACAGCCACTGTCTTCAGGTGAAATTCACCTGTGTGCAGAAGGCCAGCACAAGGCTTAGACTCCATTTAAGTTCCACTTAAGCTCTATTTTTCTGTCTCCTGCCCAACTGGTATGTGTCCACCCTATCTTGCTCTTCTAATGTACAATGAACCCTCCCCACCCATTCCCACTCCTTTTAAAATTTATTCCTTCTGCAGATATTCAGAAATGGGGAACAGCAGCCTGCAGCAAAGTTCTTTAAACATGGCTATTGTTTATTAGGATATGCTAATTATATGTATGTGAATATTATAATCATTTTTCAATCAGCTCAAAGATACATAAAAGTGAGGGGTGCGGGGGACGGGGACATTCTGCCACAGAAAATAACAGAAGCCTAATAGTCAATCTTTCTATTTTACAGGGCTCAGCTGAAATCCTGTCAGGCCTGCCTCTAAAAATGACTGAAAAAGAGCTTCTCCACAGAACAATGTGACTGAAAGCTTCACTTCTCCCTAGTGCTTTAATGTAATTCAAAACCGTTTTCCAGCAGCACTAACAAGCTTTACATCAGTAAAACACACAGAAAAGGAAAAGTAACAGCATTCACCCTTTGGAGGGCTCAGAGCATATCTACTTGCAAATACTGGTAGAAAAGTCGTCATTCCCCTGACTTACTATTTTAACTTTTACATGGTAAAATCCCCAACTCCAAATTAGTTTTGCTCATAAGGGCAGCATAGCAGCAGCTGGGTGCTATGCAGCAAGAGATACACCGAGAGGGGGAAAATGAAAAAAAAAAAATTGAAAACCAAATGTCTTTAAAAAAACAGCTTCATTTATCCTGGCACCACAAACACTATGATGCCTTAATCATAAGCATATCCTTATTGCTGGGTGTCATTACAGGGCAGAAGGTTGTTTGGATGCTTTACCTGTGCATTTCCATACCTTAACGTGTTTGGCTTCCTTTTAAATGTAACCTTAACTCTAAATTTCCTGAATGTGGTTTTGGGATAATTACAGCAGCCTTGTAATGGTTTTTACCCTTATGTTATTGATATAGCCTTAATTCCACCATAACATCCTTTTCCTGCTTGGAATTTAGATTGGGCTATTAACTGTAGTATCTAGGTGCAAATGAAAGAAAGTTGCAGTGACTGGTGTCACGACAAGAAAGAAGAGGGTAGGGCTTTGGGGATGTTAAAAGGGAATAAAGGAATTAGCCAGGGCTTAAGGTGGCCTCCAGCAATGCCAGGTGATCAGAAACTATAGGGATAGACTCTAATGTAAGAAGTTAGACAGTCCATGCAATAGAAGTTGCTTAGCTCACAACAAAATTTTAGGTTTAAATAATTTGCTGAAATGTAAATGCCATCCCAAAAGCAACCAATCCTTCTGAGAGCTGACTCAGCTCTCCCTCTATTGTTCAGGCCAGGTCTGCACTGCTATGCAACTCAACTCACTGTAACCCTTGGAAATAACTATATGCACATTTGATGCACACAGTCAGAGGCTTCCAGACCCCACAACTCCAGGTGCTACTGCAAGACTCAAGCTCTACCTCCCCACACATTCAGTGTGACTGCAGAGCAATTCCTTGGACTCCCAACCAGTCCAGCTCCCTGGGGAAATGTTCATGACTCTGCCCAGTCTGATTGTCATATGTAACAATTCGCTCCTTGGGAATATCACCTCCCTGACCTCCCAGCAGGAGCGGGTGCGGGGTTCTGATCACAGCTGGGGAGAATGTAAGAACAGGGATGAAGCTAGCATGTTGAGGTGAAGAAATCTAGCCTTCTACAATTAGGAGGAAGGGAAGGAAGACCCAACCATCTCATAACCAAATCAGAGACCTTGGTGCTCTCTCTCCTCTTTGCTGGAATAGTAGTACAGAGTCTGTTGCATCAGCAGATTCCTGCACCATAAGTGAACAAGGAGAGATGACACCAGGATCAGTGGTGTATGACTGCTCAGTTCTGGGAGGGGATTTTGGGATTGTAGCTCTCCTACTTACTGGAGGTGTGATGCAAAAAGAATGGCTAGATAAATTCATGGAGGATAGGTCCATCAATGGCTATTAGCTGGGATGGTGTCTCTAGCCTGTTGGCCAGAAGCTGAGAATGGGCGACAGGAGATGGATCACTTGATGATTATCTTTTCTGTTCATTCCCTCTGGGGCACCTGGCATTGGCCACTGTTGGAAGACAGGATACTGGGCTAGATGGACCTTTGGTCTGACCCAGTATGGCCGTTCTTATGTTCTTATGTAATGGTTACAACCAGGGCTGGCTTTAGCCCAATTCAGCCGATTCCCTGGAATGGGGCCCCGTGCCTAAGAGGGCCCCGCAATGTCCGGGGCTGCTGGGGGAGCAGGAAAAAAAAATATTAAAAGCCGCGTCCTGCTTCTCCCCCCTCGCTCCAGCACTTCCGCTGCCATAAAGCTGATCAGCACAAGCCTGGGAGGGAGGGGTGAGGAGGAGGAATGCTGCGTGCTTGGGGAAGACGCAGGGCCAGGATGGGGATTTGGGGAGGGATCCAATGGTCCAGTGAGGGGGCAGGGCTGGAGGCGGGACCAGGGCGGGGATTTGGGGAGGGATCCAATGGGGCAGGGAGGGGCCGGGGCCGGGGCGGAGTTGGGGCGGGGCGCGAGACAATTCGCGTCCTGGCATGGGGCCCCGCACCTGCTAAAGCCGCCCCTGGTTACAACTCATTTCCTCTCAGAGCCAGAGATTCCAAGGCCAGAAGGGACCACTGTGATCATCTAGTCTGACCTACTGTGTAACACAGGACATAGAACTTCCCCACAATAATTCCTAGAGCAGATCTTTTAGAAAAGCATCCAATAATCCATCATTCCTTGATTTGTGATGAACTGAATATACAAACTGGGCCTCCCGTATCATCCGCCAGGAATCATTAATGCAAGCTAGATCAGCCATCTCGTGCCTGATAAGATCCTGGGTGTTAGCGAGGTCTTATCTACGCTTTGAATTCCACAAGCAGAAGGTCAGAGCATCACGAGAAAGTCTCTGCTTGCTTCTATCACCAAATATCCTGGCTGAACACTGTGCAGAGACTCCATTTCAAACATCCTCCGCTTGCAACTACATTAATTAATTTTCTAACTTCTGGTGGTGTAAACTCGCCTTGTGATCTGTTTTCTTTCTGCCTTTTATATCGTCACCACCAGTAATAAGATTCTGCAACCAGAGCTTAGCTGATTGTTGATGGTACAGGAGGAGGAATAGAATCCAGTTCATTCTCTCATCGCTGTACTGGCTTTGCAGTGCTAACAATAGATCCATTTTATTTTGGCCATAAGCTAAGTGGAATACATACAGGGTGCACTTATGCTGCACAAGACGACATTTGTACATACAGAAGACCAATGTAAACCAACATAGCAACTTTTTACAACAATTTACACCAGATGAGGATCTGATGACTCTCTCCCTTTTTTTTTTTTTTTTTTACTATAACTACATCTGAAAATTGTCATGGAAGTTCTTACATATTTAAAATCCTTTTTAAAATATCCATAATTCTGTTGCTTTTAAAAAGCAAACAAAACCAAAAAAGTAACAAACCAAAACCAACACGTTTCGCTTTGTATTTAAAAAAGCTGTTTATGTTCCTATTGGCACCAACAAAATAGATACAGAAAGAGAGTCTGAGACAGAGCTCAGCAAATGTAGTCATGTTAACTTCTGCTCTCTTTGACAAATAGGATGGACAAAACTCATGAGAAAAACCCATGTTTATTTTTCAAACAGCTAAGAGCATTACAAGCAGCAGAGGTTTTGAAATGAAAACCATAAAACAAAAGTGGTTCACTACTTCCCATGCACGAATGATGGGCTAGTGAAAGAATTATTGTTCAAGTCAAATCAGGTGGAAGCATGAATGCAGCATTATAAGAAAATCCCAAGCTCTCCATTTTTGTGATAGCCGTTAGCACCAGTAATTTCTGTTCTCAAGGAGCACTAATGATTCAGTTCCCAAGAACCAACAATTTGTACTCTTAATTATGAAATGGTCAGATAACTTTGATTACAGCTTCTGTTTTTTTTTAATGGCACTGTCTTTTCAAGCAGTGAGAAGACCCAGCAAATATAAGGTTTATAGTATGAGCAATAGCACCTAGTATTAATTCCCAAGATAAAGTTATCTAATATGTGTTATAGGGGAATTGTGGAGACCCCCATAAACTCCAGCAGACCTATAAACTGTTTTGACGTAATGTCTCACAGAAAGGATTATTTGATTAACAAAAATAATTCTAGCATTTTGTCATCACCTACCTTCAGGGCTGTTGATTTATGTGAACAGACTGGGACAAATTGGGATCTGCACAATAGCCAAAATATGTGCAGGTTTTGTCTTGCACCTGGCGGTGGTTCTGTAAGCACAGTTCAAAAGTTAGTGTATTTGTATGGCACAATTCAGCATCTATGCTCTGAAGCAGGGAACACAAGGTTAAAACACAGTGAGTTTTCTCTCTGAATCATGTAGAACAGATCATAGGGCACACTCCAATGTAAGTGATATTTACTGCTTTGCTATTTCCCTCTTTCAGCCTGATAGTCTTGGTGTACATTATCCTTCATTCTTTATGCTTCGGTGTATTTGGTTTATTTGTTGTGGTGAATTTAGCCTACAGATTGCAGTATAGTTACAGGGATGGATCTGATTCCTTATATTTAAATAGCAAGATTTTTTTTGATAGATGAATTATGTTCCTCAGTTACGTTTTAAAAATATCCCAGCAATAATTTTAATTTTAATTCCAGCCCTGCAGCTGAGACCCGTACTGGGATATGAAAATACAAACTCCACCAGCTTACCACTAAGTACCAAATCATGCCCCCACGTCTATGCATGGAAATGATGCAGTTACACTGCAGAAACTGGGGAGAAGGAATAGGTTTTGGGGGCCTCCACCCATGATGCTCTGCTCCACGGTGGTCTCTGCCCCCCAGCATACATGTTTTTTTGAAGAGCAAGACAGGGGAGGGACAGTAGGCCTGTGGCTTTGCAAATACTCTAAGCAAATACAAGCTGCCCGGCTTCTACAGCTCTGAAGCTGCAGTGACATCTTAGAAGAGGCTCTGCTATTGCTCAGAAGCCAGGGGAGTGAAAATTCTTTCCTCCCCAGTCCTGCCCCCCAGAGTAGCTCATTGCAGAGCCCTGTCGCTAGGAATTGGCCCTGGAGCAGTAGCAGCTGTGCTGAACTCGAAAGCACTCTTGCATGAATTCCATACTGCTGTCACTGTAATACCAGGACACACTGTTAATATTTACAACAGATGAAAGACCTTAGTGTTAATTGCTGGAAAAATGCCATAATTTATTAATCCCATCAGTAAATCCTACAACATTATCCAAAATGCTTAATTCATTGTTGAACTTGGATATCCTTAGGGGTAATATATACAAGGGACATAGCTAGTTAATTACGTATATTGTATTACAAGTAGTTTCAGGTACTGCACTTGTCCCTGAGTTCTACTACCAATATTTTTGTGGTTTTACAATCATATTTTCCAATTTTCTAAATATTTTTCTCTCCTTTTACTGTGTGGAAGACCCACATAAACAGCAGGGAAAACTAGGACCTTGATCCTGCAATCATCTAAGCACATGAATAACCTTATTCCCATTGGGACTTCTCATGTGAGTAAAGTTAAACAGGTACACTTAAGTGTTTGCAGGATCAGAGCTTTACTGACTGACAACTACAGTGGAAACTGACTATACACAAAGTGCCATCAAGTACACCAAAGAAAGAAAGAAACAAAATAGGTATTTTTCTTTCAAATTTCCTTCAGTTACAATGATCTCAGGTGCTGCTTGTAACAAGAGCTCATTGAAAAATGAAAAAAAAAAATCAGACTATTTTAATTCCAAAGTTTTGAACAGAAACAATTTTTGTTTATTCAAAGTTTTTCATAATTTTTTTAAAATCACAATTTCTGGGATGCAAGCATTTTTATTTTTGAAAAATTTTATTTTTCCTTCCATCCATCCCCCACGCCTGCATTTTCTTTCTTTAGTTCTATTCCCTCTTTTTCCTTTTTCCATTTTGCCACTGAAAAAGGGTGGAGAAAAAAGGAGAGGGGGGAAAATAAGAAACCGCCAAACAAAAAACCAAACCAAAACAAAAAACCCAAGACCCAAACACCCTAAACTAAAAAAGAATCCCCTGACCGAATGTATCATGGTTTTCACACCCTACACACTATTGTAATAATCTTTGTACAAAATATGCCTTTTGAGGTATCATTTGAAAACTAATAACTCACTGGTCAATAATATCATGGTGAAATGCGTGTAAGCAACATGATGAACATAAACTGAAATTATGACTCAAATGTGTTTACCAGACAGGTCTGGAGAGGGGATGAATTTCTTTCTCAGAAACAAAGAACAAGCCGCTGCCTCTAGTCAGGTGTCATCAAAGCTGATTGGCAGTCAAGTGGGCATTTTTCGGCAGCAAAGGGGGGCAGGAACAGATCGATCTGCATTTTAACAATCAACAACATGGAACCTCTTTCACCATGAGACTCCATGTCTCTGTCCTCACAGCTGGAAGGAACTTTATCAAGGGGTAACCCTCAGGAAAATGCATTTCAAAGGGTGGGACAAAATACTCCAGATATTCTCTCTTTCTTTCTCCCCCTATCTCTCTCACTCTCTCTAACCTAAGACAACAAAGGAATCAGACTTTGGGAGGAGTTCTGAGGTGAGAATTTTGCCAGCCCTGTTGCTAGGAACACGTGGTAAGGATTTTACCTTGAACAGAGTCTAATTTGTTAAGTTTTAGTTACTAGAAAGCGTTTTCTCTCTATTTTTATTGTAACCATTTCTGACTTTAATAGCTTGTACTTGTGCTCATGCAAAATCTCTCTCTTTGTAGTTAAATAAACTTGTTTTATTCTTTAATCAAAACTGATCCAGTGTTTGGGTAACTCCAGTTAAAAAGCAAATGGTTGACTATTGATTGACCCCTTACCAGGGCAATGGACCTCTAACATCTGGACAGCGCAGAACACACATTTTGGGGAAAAAGGACTGGGAGTGTGTTGGGGTCACCTTGCAAGTGGTAACCCAGGCTGGTGGAAGCCAGAGTGTGACTGGAGTGTTACTGGCAGGCTGCAGCTATACACAGACACTCAGGGTGTGCTCTGCATGTTGTTCGGATGTTTGTGAGGGGCCCAGGTTGGGAGCGACAGCAGCAAAGCATTGTGAAGGGCTTACGGTTGCAGGGCAGGTGGTGATATAACCCCTTACTAGTCTGGGTTGCGCCCCAAATGTGACGCCCCCTCCCAAATATATATTAGGGTCAAAATATCACACAGGAGCTTGATTTTAAGGTGGATGACAACACTTACATAATCCTCAGCTCAAAACTTGCTCACTGCAAGTCTCCACTTATAAATAAAGGCATATGGAACAGAGCTGGAAGTTTTCTGAGGCTGCTGTTGTATACTCTTGTACAGCTTATCTTATTCAAATAACTGCTGTTAGTTAATATTATAGTAGCTAATTAATACTAGGGGTTTTTCCTCTTTTGTTTTTTGAGAGGTTTTTTTTTTTTTTTTTTGCCAGCATTGAGACCTCTCACATAAGCAACACTCAATGTCATTGTTACATGAACTGGCTCCTGATGAGTAGCCTGTTTTATTTTTGAAAAATGAGTCGACAGCATATTTGACATTATGTTTCATCGTCCACATTCAGAAACCAGCCTGTTGCGTTGTTTTTTCCCCTCTTGGAATCTTCTTGATTCTGGCACAATTCTTTCCATTACACTGAAGCACTTAAAGGCAGATTAGCTTTTGGCAATGGGAAACTATTTTCCTTTGTAAATGACTGTAGTATTTTGCAACCCGTTCATGGGTGGCCAATTGCAGCATATTTCTACACCCTTAACTGGTGAAAATAAGATACAGAAACCAATTCAGAGAGACAAGCCCCTGCTAACCATACAAAGCATGAAAAGCTAGTCACAGGAGTCACAGTTTGTTTTAAAATGTCACCTGATTTCGTTGCCTTGGTAAATATAAGAAATGTAGAGCTGTTAGTAAGGATGCATTCTCATACAAATAGAAATGTCTCCAAGACAAATATTGAGCATACCTGACCCAAACTTCCTTGTACTGTCAGTGACGTGGCTGCTCCGTGTGACAGAGGAAATTGTTCACAGTTGGCATTCTGGATACTCTTTTTCAATGCTTCATGTAACATTGGGCCCCACTGTTTGAATCTTCTATGCCAAGCCTGTTGGACTAGTACATGGGCAAGCATTTCAGCCAATCATCTCTAGGTGGTTCTATGCTTTTTAGAGTTACCATCACAGAACTATATAGTGTCTGAACACCTAGGGGGCCTCCAGAATGAGGAAACGGGCTAATCGTCCACACGCTGTTGACTGTCACTCCCCCTTCATTCCCCACTCTCAATGCTTCTCCCAAGGTATTATTTAGCTGAGGAAAAAATATCATCTGTATTGAAGTTGGACACAATAAACAACCGATTCTATTTCCTTTCCCTGCTGGTACTGAACATGACATCTCTGTATCTCTTGCCTTTAAATCATTGTCCAACTCACCAGCAGCAGCTAATTTGTGCCTCACATGGTTGGATGGATAAACTGTAATTGTCAGATTAAATTGCCAGAGTTAGTTGCTTGCCTTCACTTTTATTACAGGACAAGCACAATTCAGACCAGAATCAAAAGAATGGCTCATGAGAGGGGGCTTCATAGTTTCACTCTTTGCATGGGAACGTGCTGTTGTAGAACACATTGTTACGCCATATTTCTGGCAGATGCTTCATTAACTTTTTCCTCCAGAGATAATAGAGAAAGGTCTCATAGTGTTAGTCTTCGCAAAAGAGACAGTAGGAAAGCACTTCTGGCATCTGTTTTCTGGCTTAGACCAGACATCTTTCCCCATTCTTTGGTAATAAGCTCTTTTCACCTTTCTCTCCCTCCGATACTCAAAAGTTGCTAAATTAGAGTGAAAGTTTTTTTAAAATGCACTGTAGGAGTAGTTTCTACTGCTTTAGCCATCATGGGGTTGATCCTGCTGGCTTGACACAGGCAAAACTCCTATTGACTTCAATAGGAGGTACGGACCGCAGGATCTGGTCATATATGAAAACAGGTGAAAATAACCCCTTTCTTTGACAAGTAAGTATCAGAGGGATAGCCGTGTTAGTCTGGATCTGTAAAAAGCAACAGAGAATCCTGTGGCACCTTTAAGACTAACAGATGTATTGGAGCATAAACTTTCGTGGGTGAATGCCCACTTCGTCGGATGCATGTAATGAAATTTCCAGGGGCAGGTATAAATATGCTGGCAAGAATCAGTCTGGAGATAACGAGGTTAGTTCAATCAGGGAGGGATTATAATGTCAGCGTTGTTTCTGAGGCTGTGGATGGCATTGCGTTCTGCACGACTTTCTGCAAACGGATGGACATCATACCAAATGGACTGAAGGTGAAAAATCCATTGCTATCTACATACTGCACAGACCAGAGTGAGAGATTACGCCATACACTATCAAAGAAACTGAGGAACCACCTGATCAGCATCCTATACAGCAAACAGGAAAACATCAAAAAAAAGCTCTCCAACCTGGAGACATTAATAACCAACCCTCCACACAAATGGACTTCACTAAAATGAGACAGGAGATCTACACTACACACTTCACCTCTCTACAAATTGAAAAAGGACCGTAAACTGTCTAAACTCCTACCTGCCACGACAGTGGTACCCCTAACTCACCCAGCAATATCGTCAATTTATCCAGCTACACACTATAATCAAAGAGTCTGATAAAGGAGGTGCTGTTGTCATCATGAACAGGTCTGACTACCAGACGGAGGCTGCCAGACAACTCTCCAATACCAAATTCTACAGGCCACTTTCCTCAGATCCCACTGAGGAATATACTAAGAAACTGCACCATCTACTCAGGACACTCCCTACACTAACTCAGGAACAATTCAACATACCCTTGGAGCCCCGACCAGGGTTATTCTATCTACTACCCAAGATCCACAAATCTGGAAATCCTGGACACTCCATCATCTCTGGAATTGGCACTCTCACTGAAGGACTATCCGGATATGTAGACTCTCTGCTCAGACCCTATGCCAACTATCTCCGTGACACCACTGATTTCCTGAGAAAACTACAATGCATTGGTGACCTCCCAGAAAACACCATCCTAGCCACCATGGATGTAGAGGCTCTCTACACTAACATCCCACACACAGATGGAATACAAGCTGTCAGGAACAGTATCCCTGATGATGACACAGCACAACTTGTTGCTGAGCTCTGTGACTTTATCTTCACGCACAATTATTTCAAATTTGGTGACAATATATACCTCCAGAACAGTGGCACCGCCATGGGCACCCGCATGGCCCCACAATATGCCAACATTTTTATGGCTGACCTGGAACTACGCTTCCTCAGCTCTCATCCACTCACGCCCCTCCTCTACCTATGCTACATTGATGACATCTTCATCATCTGCACCCATCGGAAGGAGACTCTGGAAGAATTCCACCATGATTTCAACAGCTTCCACCCCACCATCAACCTCAGCCTGGACCAATCTACACGGGAGGTCCACTTCCTAGACACCAGAGTACAAATAAGTGATGGACACGTTAAAACCATCCTATACCGAAAACCCACTGACCGCTATGCCTACCTTCATGCCTCCAGCTTCCACCCCGGACACACCACATGATCCATCGTCTACAGCCAAGCACTGAGGTACAACCGCATCTGCTCCAACTGCTCAGACAGAGACCAACACCTACAAGATCTTCACCAAGCATTCTCAAAACTACGATACCCACACAAGGAAATAAGGAAACAAATCAACAGAGCCAGACGTGTACCCAGAAGCCTCCTGCTACAAGACAAGCCCAAGAAAGAAACCAACAGAACTCCACTGGCCATCACCTACAGTCCTCAGCTTAAACCTCTCCAACGCACCATCTGTGATCTACAACCCATCCTGGACAATGATCTCTCTCTTTCACAGACCTTGGGATGCAGGCCAGTCCTTGCCCACAGACAACCTGCCAACCTTAAGCATATTCTCACCAGCAACCACACACCGCACCATAACAACTCTAACTCAGGAACCAATCCATGCAACAAACCTCGATGCCAACTCTGCCCACATATCTACACCAACACCACCATCACAGGACCTAACCAGATCAGCTACAACATCACCAGTTCATTCACCTGCACGTCCATCAATGTTATATATGCCATCATGTGCCAGCAATGCCCCTCTGCTATGTACATTGGCCAAACTGGACAGTCACTACGCAAGAGGATAAATGGACACAAGTCAGATATCAGGAATGGCAATATACAAAAACCTGTAGGAGAACACTTCAACCTCCCTGGCCACACAATAGCAGATGTAAAGGTAGCCATCTTACAGCAAAAAAACTTCAGGACCAGACTCCAAAGAGAAACTGCTGAGCTTCAGTTCATTTGCAAATTTGACACCATCAGATCAGGATTAAACAAAGACTGTGAATGGCTATCCAACTACAGAAGCAGTTTCTCTCCCTTGGTGTTCACACTTCAACTGCTAGCAGAGGACGTCACCCTCCCTGATTGAACTAGCAGAGGACCTCACCTTCCCTGATTGAACTAATCTCGTTATCTCCAGACTAATTCTTGCCAGCATATTTATACCTGCCCCTGGAAATTTCCATTACATGCATCCGACGAAGTGGGCATTTACCCACGAAAGCTTATGCTCCAATACATCTGTTAGTCTTAAAGGTGCCACAGGATTCTCTGTTGCTTTTGACAAGTAAGTTTCTATTATTACCTTTTTATAAATCTGCAAAAGCTCAACTGTTATGGTCTTTATCCGTAACAGCCTCAATCGCCATAGACCAAAGCAGCCTTCACTTGTTCTCTAAACTTGCATATCCATCTTTTCACATGCTTCAAAACACTTATTTTTGGATATCTACACCATGAATGTGTTTTACCTGCATAAATCCAAGCACAAAGGCTGCTTTCATAGTAGAACCTACACATCTTGCATTGCCTTGACACTGAGACATACATTAGTCACTACTACAATATCAGCAACTACTACATCCCCATGCATTTGCAGAATAACAAACAGCATTGCCCCACAGAGAAAGAAAACAAAAAAATTTGCCTCTTTTCCTTTCCCTACCTCACCCCTCAAAAAGGTTTAGGTGACAATAGGGACTATCATGATCCCCTCTCACACTCTGCCAAACTCTTAATCTGGATTGTATAAATACACAGATCTGCATGAAAGCTCTCAAGGGGTGATATTTTGTACCAGTTTTTATCACCAATCCCCTAAAAAAATAAATAGAATTATGATTTGTTTGCCTCAGGTGGCAATTCATAAGCAGAGATATACACAATACAACTCTCCAATCCCGCAAACACTCATGCACATGCTTAACTTTACTCTGTGAATAGTTCAATTGAATTCAATGCCTAAATGACGCTAAGTGCCCATTGTTACACCCAGAGAAGTCAATAGGAGTCTTTCTATTAACTTCTGTGAGCCTTGGAGCCCGCCAAAGGTAAATGAAAGATAGCTGGCAGAAGCCAGTGGATTTGCACTGACTTTGTAATATTTAATATATAAATAATTTATATACAAGAAATATTTATTTCTCTTTCACCTGAATTTAACTGGGAACTGAAAACTATTCCATACATGGAATGAAAGGGGGACTGCTTGTGTTAAGTGCTTTTGTATCCTTTGTCACAATAATACTATTCAGTCAATCACAACAGAGATCCTTCATCTCCCAACTGCAAGTGAAAACTACAGATGATTTCTCCACATTCTCCACCAGTAGAAAAATGCACGTCACAGAGCAGTGATGGGCCATGGCAACAGAACGGTGCAAAACTAAAGCATAGAACAAATGATTAGTTGTCATTGTAACTTGGGTAGGCATCACCACATGGAGATGCTATGATCCAGGTGACTGGACGGGGAAGCAGGAGACCAGAGCTCTATTTCCAGTGTTTACACTGACTTTCTTTGTGACACTGGGCAAGTCACTTATCCATGTTGGAAGCCTTAAGTTCAGCCTTGTGCTGTCCCTCTGCACAGGGGAGAATTTCATCTCTGGCGGCTAAGGACTGTGTGATGGTAACACCAACAGTGGCATTTAGCACCATTAAAGGATGCGGAGAGAAGACAAATAAGGGCAAAGCTGTGTCCCTGCCCTCCCTCAACATTGGGCAGTGGGGCTGAATCATGCTGCACCCTCTCACGGTATGTACTGGGGCGCTCTGCCCATATCTTGCTCGTGCTGTAGAGGCAATTTATCAGCCTCACACACAATGCCCCAGGGACATCATCTGGAGTGGTACGATTCCGCACACACCCTATGACTGGGCTGTGGCCTTACACCCACAATCTGCCTTTATTCTATTTAAAATGTGAAACTTTGCTTTTAATAACGTGTCATTTCAGCCTTTAAGAATGAGTACTGATTCCTTGGATCTATGGCAGGGGTGGACAAACTAGGTCCCCGGGCCGGATCCGGCTCATCAGCCATTTTAATTCGGCCCTCAAACTCCTGCTGGGGCTTGCCCTGCTCCGGCACTCCAGCCAGGGAGCAGGGTTGGAGGCCGCTCCATGTGGCTTCCAGGAGCAGCAGCAGGGCCCCCCTCCAGCGCTCTGGCTCCTATGCATAGGGACAGCCAGGCGACTCTGCTCTGTATGCTGCCCCCGCCCCAAGCACCACCCTGAAGATCCCATTGGCCGGGAACCGCGGCCAATGGGAGCTACAGTGGCAGTGCCTGCAGATGGGGCAGCGTGCAGAGCCGCCTGGCCACGCCTCCACATAGGAGCCAGAGAAGGGACATGTTGCTGCTTCCGGGAGCCGCTTGAGGTAAGCTCCACCCAGAGCCTGCACCCAAGCCTCCCCCTGTGCCCCAACCCCCTACCCCAGCCCTGATCCCCCTCCCGTCCTCCAAACCTCTCGATCCCAGCCCAGAGCATCCTCCTGCACCCCAAAACTCTCATCTGCAGCCCCACCCCAGAGCCCGCACCCTCAGCTGGAGCCCTCACTCCTCCCACCCCCTGCACCAGCCTGATCCCCCTTCCGCCCTCCTACACCCCAAACTCCTCATCCCCAGCCGGAGCCCTCACCTCCCCCCCCTGTACTCCACCCTCACACCCCAGCTCGGAGCCCCCTCCTGCACCCTGAACTCCTCATTTGTGGCCCCACCCCGGAGCCTGCACCTCAACTAGAGCCCTCATCCCCTCCCACACCACAATTCCAATTTTGTGAGCATTCATGGGCTGCCATACAATTTCTATTCTCAGATGTGGCTCTCGGGCCAAAACGTTTGCCCACCCCCATCTATGGTCTACCCTAAATTCATAACTTTTCTTAGGTACATACCGCCTGCTGTACGCTGCCTCTTGAATAGTTCCTCTTCTGTTTACCGTACTCTGCTTCTGTCCTGGAAAAGGCAGGAAAACACAAATTCATAAAAGGCAAGGTAGGTAAATTGCACTCTTTAATATTCTGCAGGGCAACATATAACTAAGCAATGCAACAACACAACACTATAAAATGAGACTGGATTCACCCACTGGAAAGTCCATGCTGGAAAATGAATCCAATGAGAGAGAGAGAGAGTTTCATGTTGCTAAGATGAAAAATTGTTGGGATCTTTGGATGATTAGCAACAATAAATATGGAACGAGACCACATAAAATAGGCAGGCTGAATATACAGTAAACAGTATCCAAATAGCACATAGAGCAAAAATGAGTCAGTGTCACCCTGGACACTGCAAAGTAGGCAGGAATTATACAGCTATTTATAGTATGGGATGCAGCCTAATAGGAAAGAATAAAGACAATGCTCATATTTATGCATTATTTAACTGCTTCTCCGTTTATGCCCAGCTAAACAGAGAAGCAATTAAAAACAAAGATCCACGCCAAAAACATACTAAGGGAACACTGTCTAAACCAGTCTTTAGGATCAATGAGGATTGTCACAGTGTCTATGTGGGTGTCAAAGCAAACTCACCATTACACGATTAAAGAAAAACTACTGCACAAAAAAATGTGTTCTTTGGCATCTGCCATTAAGTGTGTCTAATAAAATTGAAACACTGTGAAATGTTAACCTAGACAGCTATTTACAAAGGCCATACAATTTGCCCAGCTACAAGAAACTGGAGTTTAAAGCTATTCCTCCATTCGTAATGTATAGTACGGTAGAACATCAGTCTGTTAGCCAACATGGCCAAATGCCTAGAGGACTAACTTGTGTTAATGGTAGCCAAATTCTATTTAAAATTCATTTGCAAACAAATTGAAATGATTTAAGAAATGCAGTTCAACCTTATTTGAGGAAAATTCAACCAAATGAGCCCATTCAAACTCATTTTTTAAAAAAATTATATACTGCAGACCCAGCAGCAAAACTTTAAAATAGTGAGGTGGCAAGAAAACACAAGCAGAATAGATGCAGTTTGTCATTTAAATCAAATACATGTTTACAGAGGGTATAATATTCACTGCAACTATTTAAAAGCTAAACACAAACAGCTAAAATTAAACCGATATAAAACCCCACTTACAATAGAGAATTTTGATGATATTTTCTAACACATACTGCTCTGTCAGCTCCCTTATTCTCACATTTATTATTTTGTCCTTCCATGAAATGTGTAGTATCTTCTTCTGCTATCTGTGATGGGCAGCCTCCAATAATTTGTTTTTGTTTTGTTACCCACTGTCATCAGTTAAGTCTCTGTTCCATACAGTAGTGAGCTCAGTACAATCACATGGTATAATCTGACCTTTAGTTTGGTGTGGTTTGACTAGATATTGTTCATACTTCCAGACATGGCGTTTGCTTTTCCTAATTTCATATGAATATCTTTATCACAGCCACCATCAAATGTCATCTCTCTCCACAGGCAGCAGAACTCTTCTACCTGTTCGATTTCTTTTCCATCCATGTACAACTTTGCAGCTTATGTCCAGTTTCCTACCTGCATAATCTTGTTTTTCTCTGCATTTACTTGCAGTCCAATTTTCACTGCTTCTTGTTCTACCTCTGATGTATGGGTAATCTTTCTGTTCCGTGTCATTCTTAGTAAAGCAAAGGTAAAAATAGAAGATGGACTGATAACACCCAATGAAATTAGAGCAGCCACCAAAGGCCTCTGTGATGGGGTGTATAAAACCTACACTGGGACAGAAGGGGTTAAGGAACCCCTAGGTGACTACGCTCCACTGCGCCTGCAGAGCCTGGTTCTCCTGGAGGAGATGCTTGAAAGGGAGCCAAGACCACTCAGAGTGGGGGGCAGACAGAATAGGAGGATAGACCAAACTTGAGAGCTCGTGATTAATGGCACAGCAGAAGTCCTTACTGCATGGGAGTGATCTGCAAGCGGCAGCTATCCCAGGCCCTAGAGGAGGGGCCAGGGAAGAGACCCAGGGGAGAGGTAGCTGGGAGCTTTCTCTCTTGGGCTGAGAGGCTGAGCCCTGAGCTGGGAGCCTGACTGGAGACAGGGGTCCACCAGGAGCCTGCCTGAAATCCTGGGGAGAGGGAGAGCACGACAGCTTCGGGCATGGGAGGGAAACTCTGGAACCTGGGCCAGTTTGAAGCTGGGGCAAACCTGCAAAGGAGAAGGTTAGCAGCTGAGCCCCAAATGGGCAGAAGATTCAGTTGTCTTTGCTATTTTCTGTTGGACTTTAAGGAAAGGACTTTGAGGCCTTGTGGGGAAGCAAGTGGTAGGAGGTGGTCCAGAAAGGCAGCTCCGAAACACTCCAGAGTGTTTGCAATCACTGCCTCTCATTGGGCCCTGGGCTAGAGCCCAATAGAGAGGGAGGGCCCAGGTTCCCTTACCAACCTCCCTCTTGTGGGAAGAGGCATAAAACTCTCCCTCCTCCATCTCCCCAGTGAGGAAGAGACGATAAGACATTGTAAGTCCTGAGTCAAGAGTGTGCCATCTTCTGGGGACTGGAGGGGGGCTGAAGACTCTTTTGTGGGACTGTTGGGCTGTATATATTTTGTTGGACTCAAAGAAAAGGGAAGGGGGCTTACTCAGCTGGACATCTGGCCAGAGACCTGAGTTGCTACCTAGTGAGAGGCGGACCGCCATAGCATTGGTGTGATTACTGGTGAGGGACTCCGGAGACAGGGAGAGCTGGGACCCATTGACCTAACCCTTAGGCAGCAATACAATGGGGCTGCTGCAGGGCTGGTGATGCCACATCTTTGCAGGCATGAGGTGAGTGGGGGAGGCTGTGGTCCTGGTGGGGCAGAGCAGAGACCCTGGCCAGGACTCCGCTCTGCCCAGCCAGGACTGCAGCCTTTCCTGCAACTTGCGCCTTCAGGAATCAGGAGTCACCGGCCCCGCTGTCGTGGCTCCGCTCACTCACACATGGCAGTGGGGCTGCAGAGACCTCCTTCCTGGCTACAGAAGCCATTCAGTACCAAGGTGGCCTCCTCCACAGCTGGGGGCTCCTCCTCCTCCTCACAGTCTTGGCCAGTGATCTCTGTTCTATTATCCAAACATCCACATTATTTGAATCCCTTCCTCATCCTCCAGCAGGAGATACATGGGCGACAAGGAAGGGAGTCAGATAATATGGAGGTCCGGATAGCAGGGTTTCAGATAAAAAGGAGTATACTGTATTTACTATTTGACAGATCATCGAAAAAGTGACTATGTGGCAAAAACCCATCTTAATCAACTTTAAGAAAGCATTCAATATTGTCCACCCAGAAAACCCAGGGACTACTGCTAGAAGGGATACCAGATACCAGATAAGCGGACCACCATAAGTAGTTTACATTCTGGAAGTAGATGTGCAGTGAGATCGGATACAGGCCTGGGTGAGAGGTTTGATACTGTGGCTGAAGTTAGACAAGGGGGTGAGTCATCACCAATTCTCTTCGCTTTAGCAATAGACTGGGTGATGAAGCATAGTGGATGGGCAACATAAGGCATAGTGGATGGTGTAAAATGGGTTAGCAGAGAGTTCTGTGACCTTGACTTGCCGACGACAATAAGGATACCACAATACCCTTAACACTGCCCCAGTTGGTGTGACTATTCCAGCTAGTGTCTACTTAGAACATCAGTTCTTCAGGGCAGGGACAGCCTCTTCCTATGAGCCTAGCACATTTTGGGCATCAGTGTAATAACAATTGCACAAGTTGGGATGTTTAGAACAACAACACTATTACACTTCTCAGAGTATTTTATAGACTGCAATGCTACAATACGAATGATGTCCAGGCCAGATTAGCTCCTGTATATACATAGGGTACCATTTTTCACTGTTCCTGTGCCCATTAGGCCAGCTGTGCTGATGCGGGGGATTGAGCCCCAGAGGAGATTGGAAGACAATATAGCCACTTCCTGCACTCTTGAGAGTTCTGCAACATAAAGGTACAGCTTTCTAGGCGCCTCATCCCTAGCAGAGGCTGCCCGGGGTAGCACTGAATCCAGTCGTGTATTCGTCTTGGAGAACTATTCTCGTTTGTATTGGACATAGCAACATTCAGACCTCATCCTGCAAGGTATGGGCCCTTCTACGGAAGCCAGTGGGAGTTTAGACTCCTCAGCATCTCGCAGGAACAGGTCCTTTAATCTTATGGGACTCTGAAAGAGCAAAACATGTTGTAAATAAGACTATATTGTTGTGGGTTGGGCTAAATGAGTATTTGACTGTTCTTACAGCAACATTACCAGGTTAACCACATCCATTTTGTGGGTGTTTTGGCATCAGACTTTGTCCTTTCTTTTAAGGGGGGCTTGTTACTTTCACTGCTACATGGAAGTGAGGTTTGCATTATATTGTATTGCATTGCATTGCCAGAACAACTATTGAAAGGTAAAACTTTATCAACCAAAGAAGCAGTTCCTGCAATTGCCATTCTAATGAAAGGCCGTGCCAGAAAATAAAAACAGGTCACAATTATAACAGAACTCCAGGCTTGCAGACTCTGAAAGATTGATGCTGGAGTGCTTCTTTTGTGTTCATTACAAACCCTGCCTGCAGCTGCAATAGCTTTAAACTGACATACATCATGCCCAGTTAGCAGCCTGTTTTAAAAACATTAACAGAGAAAGTGCTTTGATCTAGCTCAGAGGGCATTCTCGTTTGTTGCATTGGTTAGAAGATTAGCTCCCATTATTTCTGTGCTAAACAACATGTTTAATTTCACATCTGAAGTTACAGCTTTTATCCTACCTGGTCTATTAGGAAGACTGGAAAGCGCTAAGGATCCTTATATATAACCACTGTGTTTTATTTTTTGCATCATAGCCATTCAACATCTAAAAATACACATACACTATTTAGAGCCTGATTCTGAACTCACTTACATTACTTCAAATCAGGAGTAACTCAACAAAAATCAGTATTTCACTGGTGTGTAAAACGTGTAAGCAGGATCAGAACCAGGCCATTAAAGAATTCAGAGTGTATTACACCTCACAGATTCTAAGTAGGAAATAAAATGATTCAGAGTTTGGGGGTGCTAAAGTTCCTACTCCATTGCCAGTTGTGCTGCCTGTTATAATGCAAATGACTTTTATAGCAGTACTGGAGAGACTATAGTTTAGTATTAAATTGTGTAGTTACTTTGATTGGTGATACCACCAGAGACCCTATTACATGAATATAGAAGAATGTAATGTAGCTCTAACACTGTCACTATGTCTGAAGTATCTTCAACATGCACAGTTAATTCCTTCACTTATTACGTTTCCCTGAACAATGCAGCTTGTCCAGCTGTAACCAATAATTAATTGAGAGAATTATGGGACAGAGACAAGATTGTTCTAAAGGATCCAATAACCCTTCCTTATGACCAACAAAAATTAGTTATTTTAGAGGTTAGTAGTAAAGGACCAGAGTTATTTATGAGAGACCTCTTCATATGGTCAGTGTTTATGAGCAGATTTTTAACATTGGAAATGATCTGCTTTTCACAAATACATACTACAAAGCTCACCAAAGCTAGGGACGGATGCTGGACAGTGGGAATAGGGAGAAGGAATAAGTGCTTAGTCAAATTAGTCAGTACCAATTTCATGGCATTCATACCAATTATTCACGCATGTCCCCTGGCAATGTAGCGATATGCTGTTATATTATTTTACTATGTCCCACACTTACTATACCTTCTAGACATTATTTGCCACATTCTGCTATCCTTATTCATGCTGACTATCTTACGCCTCAAACAATTCCATTAAAACCACTTGGGAAATTTATGGATTAAGGTACCCCTCAGCATGTGTAAGGGTGGCAAAATCTAGAGCACAGGAATTGTCATACTGGATCAGACTCATGGGCCTACCATTCCAGCAGCAGATATTCAAGAGAAAGTACAAGAACCCCTGCAGTAAGCAGATGTGGCATAGTCTGCCTCTCAGGAAACCCCTAAGAAGCCCCAAGCCCCTAAAAAGTCCCTTACCCCTCAGTTCTTGTCTACACTACAAATGCTTTGCAGATATTCAGGTACAGCTGTTCCACTCAAGTCCCCTAGTGTAGAGGCAGTCTATGCCAACAGAAAAAAATTTCCTGCTGGTACAGTAGCACCACCTCCACGAATGACATTAGCCATGCCAACAGAAGCTCTTTTCTTTTGGCATAGCTGCATCGACACTGGGGGGTTTGCTGGCATAGCTGTGGGTTTTTTTCCTCCATCCTTCACTGACATCGCTATTTTGACAAAACTTTGTAGTGTAGACCTGGCCTAATAGTCAGAGATTGCGTAAGCCCTGTAACATGAGGTTTTATATCTCTTCCTAACCTTTTAAAAATATTTACTACTAGAACTCTGGTTATTCTTTTCTTAGTCATAAAAATGTCCAATCCCTCTTTGAATCTTGCTAAATTCTTGACCCTGCGGTTGTATCATTGCTTTAAGTTCTGAGACATCACATCTGTTCTGGTACAGTTATTTCTTATATTGCTATGTGTGGAAGGTCCTTAAACAAAGGGTTTACTTTTTTCGGATGCTGTCCATGAAACATTCTCCCACACCAAAAAGGTCATTGCCTTGAAGAAATCCCAAACCCTGAGGATCCATCCAACACTGAAATCCTCCTACTGAAGGAATTGCCTTTATTAAAAAGTTATCACTGAAAAGTTTTACTGGAAAATTGTTTTTCACTTTTGGAGACTAAGCCATGAAGAATGCTTGATACAGCAATGTATTATCACATGTACGTTCTTATCCTTTAGGAGGGCTGTCTCCTTCTCCATCCTTGAAGCAATCCTGTTGATGAAGGGGAATATTACCCACCCCAATGTACCTCTTATTCTTGCCGGGATGGCTAATTTTTCAAATCATTGTTATTAGATCTTATTAGTGTTAGTGCAGGCAAGACATTACAGGACCTGAGCCTTTGCCCAAAATCTAACCAGCCCAAGGGCAATTGAGCCAATTAAGGGCCAGAAAATGTGTGGGTTTTTTTTTAAAGTTTTAAAATGTGATCACTATTGATTTTTGTCACCTTTGGCACAACCTGATTTCACATTGACCAAAAGCACCAAAATGCTGTAAGAGAAACGCTGCTCTTGTTGGATTCCCAGGCCAAATGGAAACAGGATGTATTTGAATGACAAACTCCAAAACCTGCTTTCATGAGAATTTATGGCTAATTTTGTAGATGTAGGCACTCATCCTGCAAATACTTATGCACATGATCAGCTTTAAGAACAAACTGTGTATTGAATTCAATTTAATCACTAAATTATTTAAAGTTAAACCATATATAAAAATGTTTGTGGAATGGGAGATCTAAAAGATTTACATATAAGGTTTAGATTAGAATCTGAACTTCACTGTGTAAAGGTATTATTTTTATTATTGTAAATTACTGGTATATTCTTATTATTTTGGATGCTAAACTGAACCTACAGTCCCTTTTAAAGAGAGTCTATCATAGAGTAGCAAACACTAGAAGTGCCACAAGTAAGCAGTGCACCACTAGTGTGTACCAGAATGGGAGATAGATAGCAGCAACATACCTGGGCTCAGCACAGAAGATGGATCACAGTTTTATCACTATAATGTAGGAACCGGAAGTGGTGACTGTCTGGGAAAAAATGGGGAGATTGCTAGCTCATACGCCTACATCTTTGTGTGGCAAACTGGTACAGTTACTCAAAAAGATAACAGCCAGTGCCCTGGCATCAGATGCATGTGCAACACACTCTAGCTTTATCACTGGGATCTTCTGAAGATGGTAAAAACAACAAACTGACCTTTATACTCCATAAAATGTAAAAGCTTTTTGCATTACCGTCATCAAGTTGTGATGCAGAACAATGTGCTCTCTATTTTACTTTTTAATGCAAAATGTAACGTTTTCCGCCAAATTACCAGAAATTTTAGAAATCAGTCACAGCTTAATAAAAATTAGGAAAAATTCAAGCAAAACCAAGTATAGTCTAGCAATAGGGCTGTGATAAAATATAATTATTTAAAGCCAGTAACAGAGGTGCTACACTTTCACACACTTGCTGCTCTTCAGAAAAGACTTGACAATGTCCTTTTAGATCCTATATTAGGCATTTGCTAGCTCATGGTTCTGCCTATACACTGTCAACTGCTGCTGAAGACACTTGTCTCCAGTAAAGTCTTTGATCTACTTAATCACTGACTTACATGGATGTTTTTGAGGCACAGAACAGAATCTTTTACTAAGGTTTTAGTGGGACTGCCAACTGGACTGTAAAATTGTCTGCCTCATATTTGTTATTTTTATTTTGGTAGTCATGGATGAGAAACTATCATTATGGAAGAATCAAATAACCAAGAATGGGACCAAGCCAGTGTAATACTAATCAGAGTAGTTTTTAAAAAAAAAATATCATGCAAGTCATACAAAATGTTATGATATTTTAGGGCTTCAGCGAACTCTCACTGAAGTCAATGCCAGTCTTTCTACTGACATTAATAGGAGTTGGATCAGATCCTGAGGGACTAACACGTACAATATTTGAAATAGAGGTGTGGAAAATATTTCTAAGAAAATGAAAAACTACTGAAAATGTTTTTGTTTTTTAATTAACTCAAAAATGTGTCCAATTTCAGAGAAATTTTTGCTAATATACTGAATTTGAAACTGTTGAACAAAATTTTGCCTCTTTCTGAATGAAACAATAGTTCATCTGACCTAAGAGGAAATGAGTTTGCTAAAGTTTTAGATGACAAAAATCATCAATTGCTCAAAAATGTAAATAAAGACAGAAATTGGAAAGAGTTCAAAGCTATGAAAAATGAAAAAATATTTCATGTGAATTCCATAAACTAAAAATTGTGAATTTGGCACTGCTCTAGTTTGGAAACAGCTTGGTTGAGATTATTTAAGGATGTTCATGGTTTACCAGATTGTAGTTCACCACTAATGTACCCAAATAGATTTTAAACACTTTGAAAAGTAGAAATAACTACTTTGTGCTTCAGAACTGACATTAAATGTACTCCAGTGGATTTTGACATTTTGCTTGAACTGAGTATAGTATAATGATGTATAAACTGGTGTCTGGTTTCAGTGTCTCCATTCTCTTGCCTCATTTTAAAGGTCCTAACCATCGGTTTGTTACTGAGAGGCAAAAAGTGAAGGAGATGGAGCCACATGGGAGACTTAGTTTAGGGCAAAAAGAAGACTCTTTTCCAAATCATTTGCGCTCCAGAGGATTCCAGAAGTAAGGTGCATAGTCTCCTAGGGGAAGCAGAAGGGAAGGGGAGGGGCAGCGAAAGTCCATGTAATGGCAGCTGTCTTATAGATGACAGGTGGATGAAGAGACTACAGGGGAAATACTGGTTGGTTGTTTAAAACCCAAGGGTTTTTGGACAAGGAATAGATTGGTCAGGCTAGATATGGCAGGAGGCAGCCCACAGTCAGATGCCAAGAAGCTTCATCACAAAATAATTACACTACTACTAATACAAGGGTGTCCACACTGTGGGACAGCTGGACTAATGGCCAGGAGCTGGAGCCCACAACTAATCTGAATATATATTTACATATTATAAAAACTTTATCTTTCTTGGCTTTCCAGATTTGATAGGAAATCATTATTTTCAAATCAAATATAAATGCTTCCAACCATAACATGTGGTTGTACTTTTACCTGTCACTTACAGAAATTGCCTTGTTGGCTTCACCAGCACTAATACACCTGCAGTGAATCCACTTTGTCTTCACTCTGAAGTTATAGGGTAAGGGCAGCTGCAGGCTAATTTTTAGGACTCTATAACCTACACTTTGGGCACCTGTGCAATAGCAGGCCCTCATTTCAAAGTAATCAACAATACCTATGAACTCCTCACAAAAAAAGGCATCAAATGAATATAATAATGTACACAATATTATATAAACACATCTTTCTCCTCTCTTGTAGATAAGGCTACTAAAAATGGATGCCTTATCTTTATTTTCTGACCTACAGTATGATTTTCAAACATTGGCCTTGCCACCCACATATTTGTTAGACACTAGCTTCACTGTTATTTAATTTATCTAAGCTGACAAGGACGGGGTGGGAGGAGGATGAATGCAAATTTGGAAAGCTCTGCTCCTGTTTTCTTCATGAGCAGAATAGCAATATCAAATTAAAGAGTTTTAAGGTGCCCTGTCAACAAAAATGGTTCACAATATGCCAGTTTCTTAGGATTTTGATAGCATAGGTATAATATGGAGAATCTCTGGATTGATCACATTTTTACAGTTTAGTAAAAGTAATAAGTGGGATTTGTTGTTTTTTGTCATACAGTAATAATGTCATTTCTGTTTATCAGAGCACACTGTAAGGAGAGAAGTAACAGGACAATTCAGAACTGCTGCAGTGGCACTTCCAGAATACACAATTATATCTGAAAGGTTGAATGTCAATAACACAATCATCATTGTGCTGACATATGACATTTTGGAGTCATACTTCAAACCCTGGGAGGAGTTCTAATTAGGGCTGTCAAACAATTAAAAAAATTAATCACAATTATTCGCGCGATTAAAAAAATTAATCGCACTGTTAAACAATAACAGAATACCATTTATTTAAATATTTTTGGATGTTTTCTACATTTTCAAATATACTGATTTCAATTACCACACAGAATACAACGCGTACAGTGCTCAATTCCTATTTATTTTTTAATACAGATATTTGCACTGTAAAAAAACAAAAGAAATAGTATATTTCACTTCACCTAATACAAGTACTGTAGTGCAATCTCTTTATCATGAAAGTTGAATTTACAAATGTCAAATTATGTACAAAAAATAACTACATTCAAAAATAAAGCAATGTAAAATTGTAGAGCCAACAAGCCCACTCAGTCCTACTTCAGCCAATTGCTCAGACAAACAAGTTTAGTTACATTTGCAGGAGATAATGGTGCCCGCTTCTTGTTTACAATGTCACCTGAAAGTGAGAACACGCATTCGCATGGCATTGTTATAACCGGCGTTGCAAGATGCGCTAAAGATTCATATTGTCAAGTATCAGGGGGTAGCCGTGTTAGTCTGTATCTACAAAAACAACAAAGAGTCTGGTGGCACCTTAAAGACTAACAGATTTATTTGGGCATAAGCTTTCGTGAGTAAAAACCTCACTTCTTCGGATGCATAGAGTGAAAGCTACA